>NC_035434.2:91953958-92261458 GCF_002127325.2 Helianthus annuus
AGTGGTTTCATTAGTAAGACTCCCTTGAAGGAAATTTCTTCTATAGCACCACTGAGAACCACCAGTGAGTTTGTTTTGACCACTGGCAACATCAAACGGTTATCAAGTGCTGAAGAAAGAAGTCCCCAGTACCAAGAACAAGGGGCATCAATGGCTGACTTTTTGGACTCTGTTCCTAAGTAATTCATTGGTAAAACCACTGCTGGTGGTGATTCGAATGATCCTGTTAACTCAGGTGATGATTCAAGATATCAGGAATTGACGGGCAGGGTCGAAAACCTTGAAACCTCGGTTGCTGAAATAAAAGATATGGTGCAGCAGCTGTTAAAAGCTTAGAAAGCCCAATCAACTGCTCCTCCTGCTCAAGCATCTGCTCAACAAGCACCTGCTGCAAATGAGTTATGGAATCTTTTTCAACCACTGCTGGAAAGACAAAAGCAGATGGCAGATCAGCAGCATGGCATACATGTTCAAAAGCTGACTAACATGGTGGAATCAAGATTCAAAGATACTCAGGCGGATATAAAAGCTATAAAGGCTCACATTCAAAGTGCCTCTGGAAAAGTTCCCTCCACTGTTCTCTTCATGAATGAACCCTTCTCAGATAATGCCAAAAAGGGGGAGAAGATCAAGTGGAAGAAAAAGGGAATTGATGATGGTATGTATGTTGAGCTAGAAAATAGTCAAACCAAAACTGCAGTATCAACACACACCACATCACCACACACCACCACAACTACTGTTCCACCACCATCTGTGTCTACAGCACAAAACACTACTAGAAAAGTGGTCATTTTGCTACGAAAATTTCCTACGCAAAAAAATGTGTCGCAAATTCTGACACATTTACTACGCATTTCCTACGGGAAAAAAGACCTTGATTTTTTTGGCAATTTGTGACACAATAGTGACAAATATACTAATTCTAAGTATTGTGTCGGAAATGCGTAGCAACTTGCTACGCATTTCCGACGGAACCATTATTTATTTGTTGGAATTAGATTTATATGTTAAATTCATTTAAATATTAATTGTTGCGTCAGAAATGCGTAGCAAATTGCTACGCATTTATGACGAATTATTTATTATTATACTTAGATTATATTTAATTGTTTAATCAGCATTATTATTAATTATTGCGTAGGAAATGTGTAGCAACTTGTTACGCATTTGTGATGGAAAATTTATTGTGTAGGAAATGTGTAGCAACTTGCTACGCATTTGTGATGGAAAATTTATTACCATATTGCGTATGAAATGTGTAGCAACTTGCTACGCATTTGTGATGGAAAATTTATTGCGTAGGAAATGTGTAGCAACTTGCTACGCATTTGTGATGGAAAATTTATTGCGTAGGAAATGTGCCACCATATTAATAATAAGTTTAAAAGTTTCAAATTTCATCCTTATAAAAATCCTTAATCTTTTTATGAATGGTTTTATTTTAAAAGAAAAAGGATTCAAATCATTTTCTATATGGTCGAGTCCGGAACATCATAAAGTACAAAATCAAATCAAAAATAAATATATATATAAACATTAGTAAACACTCAAAAGTTAATGGCTTTCTTTTTGATAATAGTTTCATTAACCTTAAACTTCAAGTTTTAACAATACTAAATCCCTAAATTTATATTCAAGCACAAAATTCAAACGCCTTATCTAACTCACTGCTTAAACCATGATTTGGTAATTGTAAGCTACCCGAGTACCTGTTGTGCATTGCATAAAATAAATGGCAAACACCACGACAAGGCTGGGTTTAACAAGAAATGAAAATAAGTTATCGAAATTGGAAATCATAAAAATGAATACATGTACCTCGAGTGCGATATTGTTTGGCCGGTATCGGTTAGGTTTGGTACGGTATCGATGCATTGAAATCGAAACTGAAACCATATAATTTAATATTGTTATTGGTACCGATATTGTTCGGGTGGTGTCGGTCAGTTCCTTAGGATAGCAATACTTGTGTTGGAATTTCTACCAAAAAAAAAACACTTTCCTAAAAAAAATAAAACAACTTTTAGAAAAAAAAAACTTTTTATAGTAAAGTGAATACAAAACATTTTAGAAAAACTAACAATAAAAGATTACAAAATGAAAAAAAAAAAAAAAGAAAACAAAAAGGTTTACATATAATTGAGCCAATCAAAAGCTTTACTTCAACTTCACATGGATCACCATCCTATGGTCCATTGTTCACCTAATAATCAATCTAACGGTTAAAAATACTTTGAGATTTGAAGGTTGCTTTTTTTTCTTTGAGAAATAGAAAGGCATGGTTTCAAAGTTAAACCCATCGATTCTCCAGAGATTTGAAGGTTGCTTTTTTTCTTTAGTTTTTGTCTTTTCATGGTTTCAAAGTTAAACCCATCGATTCTCCATAGATTTGAAGGTTGCTTTTTTTCTTTATTTTTTGTCTTTTCTAAATATGGGTAACAAATTTGAAGGTTATATTTGTGTTGTGTAAACAGGGGGTAATGGATTGAAGATTTGAAGGTTGATTTTTTCTTTATTGAAAGGTTAACATATTTGAAGGTTGATTTCAGCAATCAACCCATTTCTAAGCCCAAAACCGAGATATCATGAAGCCTTCTACCTCAGCTCGAATTAGAAGGGAAAAGAAACCTTCTGTGATTCCGGTGTACTTGATTTGGGGAATCACGGTTGGCAACGATTTTGGTTTTAACTTAGAAGGGAAAAGAAAAAGGGATGGCTGGGTTTCATACTCATGGTGCTCTTTAATATCCAGTTTGAAGTTTTTATATTTGTTAGACTTATTTTTTACTTGTATATGAATCTTTTGGACATGGATATTATGCTTCTCAGCTTCTGTTATGGAATGGACTGTGGGACCCTCCCATACACTTATCTCCGCCACTGGTGGTGGTGGGTGGCCGGTGTGAGAGAGAGAGAGGGGAAATGAGTTTAGATGAAGATGAAGGTGGAGGTAAAAAGACTTTATTGCCCTCACATGTCAAACTTAGCTAAAAATTTTAACTTGGTTAGTGATAAAGGACCTATCGTGTAATGGGTAAAAAGACTTTATTGCCCTCACATGTCAAACTTAACTAAAAATTTTAACTTGGTTCAAATAAAGGACTGTAATTATTGAAGTTAAAGGTCATCCATTGCAATCCGATACAAACATAAAGGACGAAAAATGTAATTTACCCTAGAATAAAACTAGAAAAAACATTAAATTTCGTGACAATTGTGTAGCAAAAATAAAAAATTAACTTCCGTTAAATGGGTAGGAAAATGCGTAGAAAATGTGTAGCAATTTGTGACAGCCCTTTTCTGTCAGAAATAGGTAGGAAAATGCGTAGAAAATGCGTAATGAAACCAATTTCCTACGAGTGGTTTAACTACATACACATTTCGTCACAAATTCCTAGAAAATTAAATTTCGTGACAATTGTGTAGCAAAAATTAAAATTTAACTTCTGTTAAATGGGTAGGAAAATGCGTAGAAAATGTGTAGCAATTTGTGACAGCCCTTTTCTGTCAGAAATGGGTAGGAAAATGCGTAGAAAATGCGTAAGAAACCAGTTTCCTACGAGTGGTTTTCCTACATATGCATTTCGTCATAAATTCGTAGAAAATCGTGAGTTGTGATGCATTTCCTACGGAATATGGTGTCAAAAATTTTAATTTTTCTAGTAGTGAAAACCATCATTACCATCACAAACAGCCAAAACATTATCACCCCCTGCCAAAAAGCAGAAGACAACAGATGTTACAACATCTGTTGTAATGGCAACAGTGGTTGAAACACCAGTTGTTTCAACTACTGTTAGTCAGCCACTTATCACCACTCAAACAACTACCATCATAACCCCTGCTCAAAAGTAGAAGACATCTGCTGATACATCAGTAGTTGTAATAACAACAGCGGTTGAAGCACCAGTTGTTTCAACAGCTGTTAGTCAACCATCCACCACTGCTCTCACCTTTCTTACATCACAACCAAAGCTCTTCAGTAGAAAAAGAAAGCCAATCTCTGCCGATGAGGGTATACATGATCCTAATGCTGCACAATATCCACTGGAACTTGAAGCTATCATAAATGAGATGAGGCAATTCTATACAGAAGAAGATCCTTCAAAAAGAAGATTCTCCTCACTCATAGGCTACATGCCACCAGAGGATATGGATGATTACCTCAAGATCAAGGCAAGGCAAGCTAAACTAAGAGCTAAAGTTGAGAGTGAAAGTGAAGGTCTAAGCGAAGAAGGCATTGCTAAAAGACTGCATTTCTTCCTCACTAAAGTAAAGCAGATAGAAGTGTTTGCACAAGAACTGAACAAAGAAAAGGCTGAACAACGAAGAAAGTTAAGAAAACAATACCAGCCTACATCATGAAAGAAAAATTCTATCCTGCTGAAGAAAACCAGTTTGAAGAATGGCCACTAATCGCTCTAAAGCATGAGGCTGATAGGATTGATAGAATCAAGAACGATCCTACAAAGAAAAAGAATGCTCCAAACTGGAGCAAATTCAAAAAGCTCATTGCTGACCTCACTGCTGAGTACAAAAGAAAGAAAAAGGAGCTGGTGGAAGCAAAAATGGATACTGTTGAAGCCATATCAAAATGGTCAAAATAGCAGACTGATGAAGCCTATGAAAGGCTAAAGAAAAGAAAGATAACTGTTTCAAGTGCTTCAAAGAAACGTGAACAAATGATGAAGCTTGAACAGCAGATTGAAAACCTCAGAACATTATTCAAATCAGCAGACAATCCTACTCTTGTGATAAACCAAGAAGAAGGTAAATAGCTGACTGAAAAAGAGGTCAAAGAAAAGGAAGCAGAGTACTTCAAGGACACCATCATGAAAATGGGTCAAAAAGAAGACAACTCAATAAAGCTTCAAAACCTTGTTAAGAAGGTATTAAACAAACCTGCATCACCAAACACTGCAACAGACATGTCAGAAATTGAAAGGCAAGAGCAAATTGAGAAAGAAACTGCAGAAGATATAGCTGCAGCAAACAAAGTCATTGAAGAAGCCTTCAAAAGAATGTCTGAAAGTCTGCAAGTGTTCACAAGGCCATCATCTCCTAACTCATCAAAGAATAAATCTCTCCCAAGAAACCCATTTGGTTTAAAAATACTAAAATGGATATCTGATCAAAAGACCCACGTATTGACTCTTGTCAGAACCAATGGTGAAGTGAAGTACATATCAAGGAAAGAAGCACTAGGCCTTAGTGTTGAAGATTTGCAGGATCTCCTTGAACTTACATTGTTTAGGGATGAAGATGATCAGAGTTCCAAGGAATTTGAAGCTGAATTTAAGAAACAAGCTAAGGAACTCTTGATGAGAAATAAAAGTCCTGAATAATGAAGGGTTTTGGCATTATCTGTTCCAGGGGGAGATTGTTGGGATTGAACCCTACCAGAGGAACAGATAATGTAAAGCCAAAACCAGATCACATCTGAGGACTTCAAATAAACAACAGTTTACACTTTGCTTTCCCCTTGAATGTGGCTCAAACATCTGATATGCTCCAAAGTACTGCTTCTATAAACATCTGCTGACCTACAACTGCTGATTCTACACAAGGACTGATGAAGACTAAAAGCTTTGCTGCTCAATCTACTGCCTTGGTTCAAGCACTGCTGATCATGACAAGTACTGCTGGGTTCACAGCAGTGGAAGGATGCAGCAGCAGTTTATATTTATCTCATGTAATACAATATAATATCAGTAGTTAGCAAAGCAGTAGTTGTATAGATCAGTAGATAGAGTTTGTTAGGTTGTTAGATGTCACTTTCATGGTGACGTCAGCTGAGATGCGTCAGTGGATTGGATTGCCTATAAATGGAACAGTACTCTGTACTGTTACATTTGATTGACTGAGTGGATTCTTCTTCTTCAGTCCAATCCTTTCATCTTGTGCAACCAACCTTGGGGTATCAGGCTGAGGGGGAGCTTAGTATTGTAAGCATGCTTGTAATCTTTTGATTTTCATTGTAATCATTCGACTCAAAGTAAAACAAGTGTTTAACATACTATTCTCTTCTTTATTTGTGTTTACAAAGTTTGTATCCATTTCCGCTGCACTTTAGATCATTTCATATACTCTGATTGATAAATTTATACAAACAAACACAATCATGAGAGCCTCCGATCCTAACATCACCCGATTCCCCTTTTCTTGAAATTACTACTATTACCTACACGAAATCCTTGGGTAATCTTTTGGGCCACTTCCTTTTTTCTATTTTCTTCTCGCGTGCACACCAGTCCGTCGATCAATGTGTTGGCTAATTCCACCGCATCGTCAATCGTGCGGGGTCTAGCAGCTTTGACGATATCACGAATCTCGCTAATCAAACCCCAAATGTAGCGAGAAATGAGTACCGGCTCTAGCGATGCCAGAGTTGGCACAATTCTGGCATACTCGAAGAATTTTAAAGTATACCCTCGACAGTCAACATCCACCATTTGGTGGCTCAGGAACTTGTTTGCCATTTGTTCTTTTTCATATTCGGGACATAATTTTCTTTCCACAAATTGCCTAAATTCTTCCCAATTCATGGCATAAGCCATGTCGCTTCCCTTGGCTTGTAACACCGTATTCCACCATTCTAATGCTTCTTCCTTGAAAAGGTGAGAAGCGTACATGACTTTATCTTCCTCCGCGCATTTACTTATTTTAATTACTACTTCAGTTTTCTCTAACCAACATAGTGCAGCAGTCGCCCCTTCATTGCCTGCAAATTTGGCTGGTTTACAGGCAAGAAATTCCTTGTAAGTGCAACCAGGTGTTGCAGCTTTCATTCTTTTGAGTATTGGGGCCTGAATTAAGTTGTCATTATTGCCTCCTTCGTTAACACTATTACTGAAATTATCGTCGCGCGTGCGTTTACTGGGGTGAGCTTGTGAAGGCTCAACATGACTTTTAACAGCAGCGACGATTGCTGGAATAGCATTGGCTATTCCCTGAGCGACGATGTTTTCTATATCTTGCCGATTTAGAAAGTGATCCTCATTATTGTGTTCTGATTGATTAACTTCATTAACTGGTTCATTAACAACGTGTTCCATCTGAATATTTATCAATTATTAATTATCACAGGCTAATATAAACAATTAGGTACAACTGTATAACCAGAAAATGGCGAACATTGCGACTTTTATATATACATGTCTAATACGAATTACAACTGAAATTCAAAATATACTAGGGGTTGTGCATTCCTTATTTTAGTCTAGCTAGGAATATTAGGCTCAACATGCTTTTATATGAGGTTTATTCTATCTCCTCTGACTAAGTTGTTTATCTAATGGGCAAAGTTCCTTTAAAGTTTCTGGATTATTGATGATATGGGTGCTAGTACTAGGTCAGGGTGTTGAGATATAAGATAATTTATAAACTTTTCTGGTGGAGATCTAATTTCATTAGTTGGTCCGGGTTTGGCAGTTTAATTTAATTAAAAGTTAACATTTACTGCTATAGTGGCTAACATATAGAGATTTGCCCATTTTTCATCCAATTCATCTTCCCATGGTGGGTTATTGCATATTTCCCGAGTTTCCTTATTAATTATGACTTCTTTTGATTGTGACTTCCTTATTTTCTCTTGACTTTTTCTAATAATCCAACTTCTTTTCTTAGCGGTAAGTGGTTTCTCAAACTGTGCCTTACGAATAAATATTCCTTCCTTAATATCTGCTGAGTATCTTGAGGAATTTGATTGAAATGAGGTTCCCTTATCTTTTGGTGAACTATTTAGTTGACGATAGATGTCCGAAATTCTTTGCTTATCCATACTGTAAATTAACAAATAGTCAAATAACACAAAAACACATAATCACACTAACACGTATAGTCGAAATTGTCGACTTTGCGACTATCAGATTTTATATATTTTAATATGCCTCTGTACACACCCATTATCTTACAAAAGTTTTATTTTAGGTTATTTTACAAGATTATATTATTTATTATTTTATTATTATTAAACACATATCCCTACAACCACATACGATCCCCGTTAACTGACACTTCAGAAACGACGTTCCCTCTCGTCGTACTTCCACGAGATCTATTATCCCACTTCCCGGATCCTATTTCCTGCATCCACCAGCTCCTCGCCATAGTGGCGGAGTTCTGCCAAGTTCTCATTGCTCATTGGTGGGTTTGGTGCAGGTTCCGGGTCGAACTGAGGGAAAAAGGTAATAGGGTTATTTATAAGGTTCTGAAATTGCTAGTCAGTGGTCCACCATTCTTCCAGCGCTCCTTGTAGAGGTCGGGGGTTGACAATGGGATCTGGAATGGCAGGCTCTAGGTTAACAGGAAGTAGTGCTTCAACTGGTTAATTAAAGAGGTTTTCATCGGCAGGTCCGATGAGATCACTAAGTGCCAATTTATGATTCAAATCCTCCCAGGATGGCATTTCTTGGGTTTGCCTGGAACTTTCCCCAGTCTCTATTCCTTTTCCCTTGTCCTTTGGATCATCCGTCTTGGTAACTTTCTGTGTTGCTGGTTTCTTCCTACGTACACACCTCCAACCTACAAACCTCCGTCTCTTTTTCACTTTTGGTTTTTCCAGCGGTTGGGCTCGGAACACAATCGGCTCTTCGATATCTGCCTGGTATCTAATGGAAGTACCATTGGTATCCATATCTGTGGTATGGATAGTAAAGTTTTGAAGGGCTTCTGATAGTTCATTCATGCTGTTAGCACACACGAAGACGCACACAACTTTAAGTTAAAATTTTGTAAATTAAAATTTCAAAAAATCACATAATGGCAATCAGAAAAATTAAGTATTTCTAAATACTTAATTGTCTTAAACCAGTGGCTCTGATACCACCTTTTTCTGTCACGGCCCCCGCCCCAGTTTTACCCGGTCCAGGAGCCGTGAGACAGAAACCCATGGTATTTAAGTTTACAGCGGAAGTTTAGCAGGATCATTTAAACTTGAAAATGCCCGATTATTTTATTTCATAATTTGGGATAAATCCCGTAATTTACAATAGACGAATTTTTCTAGGAAATTCCCTGTTTTACAAAACATATTTATTTATTTGACTGAGCCACTACTTCAAGCTTATTAGTGCTCCGTAGCACTTTTCCTTGCTTCACAGTGTGACAACCCGAACTTCCAAGTTGTCGGAATGGGCCGCGCATGCTTTGGGCGGCACACACACTTTAGAAACTTATAATCTACTTCGGCCCCTACACTAATCCAATCACATATGTTGTTTGGTATGTTGTTCGGCTTACCTTCGGCCCACATGACTTGGAGCCCAAACCTAGCTCACACACCAAGCCCACACATGCACCAGGTTATAACCCGTTTATGCATGTATGCTCTTTTATTTTTTTGCAAACGAGAAGGAAGCAAACCCTAATACCATTCATGCAGCCGACGCCCTTTCATCTCTTCTCTCTCTCTCGATTCTGGCGACCAGAGCCGGTGCCGACCATGATTTCCGGCGTCGCACAACCCCCCCCCCCCCAGTTCCCCTTTGTTCTCCGACAAGCACCACCAATCCCTAAATCCTTCGTACACACACACTCACTCTCGTATTCCCTCTCCATTCCGGCGTCCGACGCTGACACTCCGACGATACCCACACCCACCTCGTTTTTTTTAGAAAGAGCAGTGACGGGGAGACGGTGCCAGCGGGATTCCGGCAACGGTCGATGACGGTCACGACAGCCGTGATTTTCTCAGCTGGTGATGTTGAAGACGGCAATGGAGGTGGTGTTCCGGCAGGTTACGACGGTGGTGATGGTCAGATTCGGGGCGAGTCATCATTCGGGTTAAGTTCGGTAAACAAGTCAGCAGATTAATTGTTTTCTTCTCGGATTCATGCTCGGAAGTCTCGGGTCACACCCACAACCATCAGTACAAACCTTCGGTCAGTATGTTTATATTTTGTGTTTTGATCTTGGTGATAGTTGGCTGCTTGTGTGTTTTATGAATACATAAGGTTCTAATATGCTCGAAACTGTTGTGATTATATATGTGTGTCTATTATGGATTTGGTTGACTATTTGCGTTTGTTAACTGTTTGGTATAAATGATTGGTTGACTTGTGTTATATGATTCTATACTTATACATATTTGATAGTGGTGGTTGGGATATGGGATGACAATTACATGATCATATGTTACGTAATAAATGATAATATGAAACGGTTAACATGCATGAATCAAATATGGAGGGCCCGACATAATGATGATGTTTGTATTGTTTGAGTAGATTGTTGATTTTATTTGGTAATGCTTGATTATGAATTAAAGTTTCTGATGGTTGCCAAACAATTAAACTGTGATATAATGACTCAAAAAGGTTAATCGAGTTTGGTATAAGTTGTGTATAATGAAACTGGGCCTTGCTAGGATGGGCCGCTCGCTGGCCAGTAGGTTACGGGGTGGTTGGGAAAGAATGGATTATATGACAGTTGCTTGATTTATGACAGTTGCTGGATAGGTGGTATGCCTTGTGTAATGAACCATTGCTAGGATGTGCCAAGTTAAAGAGATTTAAACCTGAATAATTAAAGAACTAGATGGACATGTTTATTGATCGATGATAAGGTTACATGTTAAGTTATATTGTTGTGTGTAAACTTGTATTAACAAGCAAAGTGTTATGTGTGGCTTGTACATGATGAAACCATAGTGTAAAATGAATGTAAACAGAACTCATGCTAAGAGACTAATTATTGTTGTCGACATGCTAACCGTTACCACTTGAACTGTATGTGAGTCACCTATGCATTAGACTATGTGGTATGTGATTAAGGAAATACGTGAATTAATCGTACGCGAAATAAGTAGTATATGTGAATACGAATCTGATTAAAACTTGGTAACCATAAATAGGTCGTGGTTGATCAAAACTGTTGAACAAGTAACTATCTGCCAAGCAAACCGAGGTGAGTTCACACAGCCAAGGCATGGGTTCCCAGGGTGGGAATGGGTTGGATTATTTATTTGTGTTTACCTAGCACATGGAACTTAGTTATATGGTCCTCGGGTGAGGACGGGTTATTGATAAGATACAACTAGACTAATGGTACTAAATTGAACTGATCTTCGCACACACGCCAGGGTTGGCCGCGATATTATGACTAATCTTCGCACACATGCCTAGGAAGGCCGCGAACTATACTCTAAACTTCGCAAACATGCCAGGGTGGCCGCGATACAAATATACCTAGTCTAGAATACTTGGGAACTTTCCCTAGTCATCGCACACATGCCTAGAGGGCCGCGATATGAACTAATACGATACATGACATAACGAACGAACACAAGGCTTACTTTACTATTACTATTACTGAACTGTTTACTGTGAACTCGCTCAACTAGTTGTTGACTCTCTGCTGCATGCCTTGCAGGACCTTAGGTACTTATGGAGCTTGCACAAGGAGGAGCAGGTCGTTGTGGGACATGGACTGTTGAGTTCCATGTTAAACTTATGAACTTTTAACTTATGTTTTGGGTTTTAAACTTTATGCTTCCGCTGATAACTTTAACTTGGTTGAATTGTTTTGACACCAATTATATTGATTGGATTGGACTTTTATTTACTTAATTTATGTTGTTCAATATGATTGGTGGCTGGATCCTGGTCAGTCACGCCTCCAAGCGGTGATACTCCGCATGTGGATTTTGGGGGTGTGACACACAGTAGGTCACATGAAACATGTTTTAAAAATAATTTATCAGCGGGGAAATACTGGCGAGTCACTCATATTTGATAAGAATAAGAGCGATTACAATGGCTTCTATCTTATTTTTATCTGGCGCCGTGTCACCTCCTAGTGACGATGGTCATACCACTATTGGGTCCTTTCACCCAAGTAGTGATGATTATCACTGTTAGGATTATTAGCCTAACCGTGAGAAATTAGTAATGTGCACAATACCCCACTAGCCAGTGATTTAAGATAATCATGACTTAATCCCTGTAATTATAACTTTTGAAAATAATTTGGAGTATTGTAAAACATTGTTTGATAAAAAGAGAATGACTCACATTGCAAGTTTAAACGGGCAGAGTTTAGCCTACTGATAAGCCTGATAACCTAATTTAAACAACAATGCACACGAACTAGGTCAGCAACTAATACACCATTTACGATAACTCACGAGATTAAAACCCTCACAACAAATGACAAAGTGCAACACTTAAACATCCATCGAATTCACGACGAATGACAAAGTATAGACCTAATGTGGGCAGCACTTAAACATTCATCGGATAGATTCAATCGATCGGACATTGAATCGTAGCAGCGATCGAGTTAATACCCTGTATCGTAGCAGCGTCTCCCTAATGGAATTTATGATTTTGAGCAGTAGAACTTCGTTTTTGACTGAAATCTCGAGCACAGTTGAACTGCTCATGGCCTAGCAATTTATAGCTGAAAATTGGGGTTTATGCGGCCCGCGTAAACCCTCTCTTAAACTTACGCGGCCCGCGAGGGTCACCTAGTCTACGTGTAGGGCTGGGGTGTCACGAGTAGGTTTGCCAGATGTTCGGCACGTGGCCCGGCATGCTTATCTGGTTAACCTTAAGTTGACGCGGCCCGCGTAAGGCCATGCTTAACCTTTACGCGGCCCGCCTGAAACTCTAATGTCTTGTTTTCTTGGTTTTTCATGCACGTTAGGGTTTCAGGGGTCCGGGTTTTCACTTACGGGTCATTTAGGGACAATTTTGCAGGTCCTTACATCCTCCCCACCTTATTTAAAATCTCGTCCTCAAGATTTATTGAAATAAGTGAGGATACTTTCGCTTCATTTCCGATTCTAGTTCCCAGGTGTATTCAGGTCCTCTTTTTGAATCCCATTTGACTTTTACTAGTACCAGTCTTTTGTGTTTAAGAAACTTAATCTTTCTGTCTTTTATTTGAAGTGGTTTATTAACAAACTTCAGCTTTTCATTCACTTGTATGCCTTTAAGTGGGACTACCAGGGATTCGTCAAATAAACATTTCTTGAGGTTGGATACATGAAATATGTCATGTACTCCAGCTAATTCTTCTGGTAGTTGTAGGCGATATGCAACTGGTCCTATGCGTTGAATTACTGGGAATGGTCCTATGTACCTTGGACTCAATTTTACTTTCTTACCGAATCAAACCAGTCACTTTAATTAAAATGCCCAGATACAGAATCTGAACATGGGCCGTGCTCCCTGAACATAGGGCCGTATCCAGCCTCTGTTTCCGTTTAATTTTTGTCTTCTGGTCCCGAGACTCTGTTATGGTCTACTGAGTGATTCTTATGGATCAATACTCAGAAGATTACAACTACACCTATGAGGAGGATGATTATTGGGAAGAGTATTGCACCATTTGCGGTAGCCCTCATTCGGTACAATATTGTGACCATTTCGAACCATCCACTTCATACAACCACTATGACGGGCCCAGGTACGAGCCATCCACTTCATATACACCCTATGAAGACCAAAGGTATGAACCTTCTCCCTCATATTCATATTTTGATGAACCAAGGTATGAGCATTCATACTCATACTTTGAGGAACCAAGATATGAGCCTCCACCTTCATATACTTACTATGAGGAACCATGGCGTGAACAACCCACCTCATATAAGTATGAAGAACAAAGTTACGACCCTTATCCCTTATATACTTATAATGAGGAACAAGGGTGTGAACCATCTACCTCATATGAATATTATGAGGAACCAAGGATCGAACTCCCGAATTCAAGCTTTGAGGATCCAGATCCTTATTCTATCACCCACATAGTCGATAAGATAATAGAACGCATTAAAACTATTGAACGTTGCATAAAAGAATCCCGCGCAAGGGAAGAGGAGTCCCGCGCAAGGGAAGAACTAACTTGTAATAAAGAAAAGATAGTTGAAAATGTGAAAATGGAAGAACAAATAAGTGAAAAGCCGACACATGAGTTAAACAATGAAAAAGGTGAGTCCGTCAACGTAAATATTCAGAAAGAGTCTAATTTTGAAGAAATTAATCTCTTGCCATCTTCTTTCGAAAATCATTGTTTAGTACCCACTCATGCTAAGTTTTTAAAAGAGTTAAACACTAACACTAAAATTGACGAAACGGTAATCATTAAGTTAACAAATGATCAAACTACGCTAATAAAAGAATATCCATTTGAAACTAACATTACACCGGTTCCATGTTTTTTTCAAAACTCCTTTATTAGTAATATTACAATCGATAAAGATCTTTGTGTTAATATAATGCCAATTACATTTTCAAAAAATTAAGTATTGGTGATTTTTCTCCACATTAAATACCCATTTTTCTATCTAATCGGAAAATAGTCAAATCAATAGGGGTAGTTGAGGATGTCTTGGTCCAAACAAATCAAATGGTAATCTCAACCGACTTTGTCATCCTTGATGACACTCCTCTAGTGTTGGGACGACCTTTTGTAAAGACCCACGAAGCTTTGAAAAATCGGAAGCACAACAATCTATCTATTCAATTAGGGGCATTTAAAAAGAGTTTCGATCTTGAGCATTCAATGAAATATCCATTCGGCAATAATGACCCCCTAATTGAAGATGAAGATGAACCACCCGATACAAGAGAAGAATCGACCACTTTGTTCAAGAAGAGGTCGCCATAGAACAAACCTTTATGGTTCTTGATCAAAATGAGCAACCAAATAAGGAGTCTTCGAAAGACCCACCTCTTGAGCTAAAAGAACTTCCGAAAGGTTTGGAATATGCTTTTCTAGACGAAGATGGTAAATCACCTGTAATTATTTCATCTAAATTATCTAGTTTAGAGAAAGAAAACCTAATTATACTTTTGAAAAAACACAAAAATGCGATCGCTTGGAAGCTTGTAGATATTAAAGGAATAAGTCCTTCCATGTGCACGCACAAAATTTTAATGAATGATGACTACAAATAGGTAATACAACCACAACGTAGAGTAAATCCAAATGTCCAAGAAGTGGTTAAAAACGAGGTCATCAAATTACTTGACGTCGGACTCATTTACCCAATCTCCGATAGTCCTTGGGTAAGTCCCGTCCAAGTAGTTCCAAAGAAAGGAGGTATGACGGTAATAAATAACGAGAAAAATGAATTAATACCAACAAGAACCGTCACAGGATGGAGAGTGTATAGATTATCGTCGATTAAATGAAGCAACAAGGAAAGATCACTTTCCTTTACCCTTCATTGATCAAATGTTAGAAAGATTATCCGGTCATAAATTTTATTGTTTCTTGGATGGTTTTTCAGGTTACTTTCAAATACCGATAGCACCCGAAGACCAAGAAAAGACAACATTTACATGTCCCTATGGAACTTTTGCTTATCGATGCATGCCATTCGATCTATGCAATGCCCCCGCAACCTTTCAACGTTGCATGGTGGCCATCTTCCATGAGATGATAGAAAAGACTATGGAAGTCTTCATGGACGACTTTTCTATCTTTGGAGATTCATACGACCAATGCCTCGATAACCTTGAACGAATGCAATCCCGATGTGAGGAAACTAACCTCGCCCTTAACTGGGAAAAATGCCATTTCATGGTAACAGAGGGAATAGTACTCGGTCACAAAATCTCAAGCAAAGGAATGGAGGTTGATCGAGCAAAAATAGACACTATTTCTCGATTACCGCCCCCATCCTCCGTTAGAGCTATCAGAAGTTTCTTAGGGCATGCCGGATTTTATTGGCGATTTATCAAAGACTTTTCAAAAATTTCAAGGCCTCTAACAAAATTACTTGAAAAAGATGCCCCTTTTATCTTTGAAAAGGATTGCAATCAAGCATTTCTAACACTAAACGAAAATGCTAGTCAATGCACCTATCATGATAGCACCCGATTGGAAATTACCTTTCGAAATCTTGTGTGATGCAAGTGACTTTGCAGTTGGAGCCATCTTGGGACAAAGAAAAGAAAAGCATTTTCACCCAATTTATTACGCTAGTAAAACACTTAGCGATGCACAAGAAAATTATACAACAACAGAAAAGGAAATACTAGCCGTGGTATTTGCTTTTGATAAATTTCGTTCTTATCTTGTTCTTTCTAAAACGATAGTTTATACAGACCATACAACCATTCGATATCTCTTCAAGAAACAGGATGCTAAACCATGTTTGATTCGGTGGATTCTACTCCTCCAAGAATTCGACATTGAAATAAAAGGCAAAAGAGGAGCAGAAAACACCGCAGTAGATCATCTTTCACGCTTGGAAGATCCAGCTTTGGAGGCAACCAGGGACGAGCAAATCAATGAAAAATTCCCAATAGAGTCCCTGGAAATGGTGGAATACAGAGAAGAGCCATGGTACGCCGACTATGCTAACTACCTAGCTAGCGATATAGTCACCAAAGGATGGCCACATCATCAAAGAAAGAAATTCTTTGCCGATGTGAAGCATTATTTTTGGGAAAATCCTTATCTTTTCAAAATGTGTGCTGATCAACTCATCCGTCGATGCGTGTATGGTAGTGAAGCAAGAAGAATTCTCTGCTATTGTCATGAGGGTCCATACGGAGGACATCATGGTGCCGCTAGTACCGCACGAAAGGTATTTGATTCAGGATTTTATTGGCCAACCATTTACAACGACGCACAAAGTCTTATAAAGACATGTGACGCTTGCCAAAGATCAGGTAATATGACTTCCAAAAACGAAATGCCACAAAATGTCATTCTTGTTTGTGAAATTTTTTATGTGTGGGGACTCGACTTTATGAGACCTTTCCCACCACCAAAAGGAAACAAATATATACTTGTGGCGGTAGACTACTTGTCTAAATGGGCTGAGGCCAAGGCACTTCCAACAAACGATGGAAGAGTCGTGGTAAGATTTCTGAAACGATTATTCTCTCATTTTGGGACACCAAAAAACATTAATAAGTGATAGAGGTACCCATTTTTGTAACCCTCAACTTGAAATTTTTTTAACAAGGGGTATGGGGTTTATCACCGGGTCGCAATAGCATATCACCCTCAAACAAATTGACAAGCTGAAGTGACTAATAGAGGTTTAAAAAGAACACTCAAAAAAACCGTAGGGTTAAATGAAAAAGAATGGGCCGACGAATTAGATGATGCTTTATGAGCTTTTCGAACCGCGTATAAAACAACGATAGATACAACCCCATATAAGCTCGTCTATGGAAAAAGTTGCCACTTGCCGGTAGAAATAGCACACAAAGCCTACTGGGCAATTAAAAACGTAAACTTAGACTTAGAAATTGCCGGTAAAAATCGATTTTGCCAATTAAATGAATTAGACGAATTAAGGAATTATGCATACTCTAACTCCGAAATTTCTAAGGAAAGAATGAAAAATTTGCATGATAAACACATTAAACCTAATGAATTTCGGGTAGGAGATCAAGTTCTATTGTTTAATTCACGACTTTGATTATTTCCTGGTAAACTAAAGTCTAGGTGGTCGGGTCCTTTTTCCATCACCCATATTTTCCCACACGGTGCAGTCGAATTAAATCTCGAAATGGAATTCCATTCAAAGTCAATGGCCAACGGCTAAAGCTTTATCAAGGATTCATTGAGATGAAGAGGAAGAAATCTCGCTTCCAATGGTTGAATAATGAAACAAAGGTTCAAGCATCAACATCGTACCTTGTAAGTAACGAATATCGGGAAAACATCTGAATCGGTAAGTTTTCTAAAACCAAGTTTTGGGAAACAGGGCACTCACACAAGCACTTAAAAAATTAATTTGATCGCCCACGGGGCCATGTCCAGCGAGCACGGGGGCGTGTCCAGCCAAATTCAAGCGAACCGGGGCATGTCCACTGAACACGGGGTCGTGTTCAGCTGGCTGTTTTCATTTTTCTTTGAAAATTTCATTGTTTCGTGCTAATTGTTTGGTGTTTTCTTTCCGATGGTCAAGAAATTTACCAAATTTAATGCAAGCGAGTTGGCTGCTCAAGCGCGTTACGATTTGCTAAGAACTAGGCACGAGGAGAATCCCCGACAAGTGTGCATGGACACTCTTGAAGCAGTGAACCAAATAGACCGCTTCAACAACATTGTCACCGGCCCACTAAGAGCTGCTCTTTGCACTCGGCTTCACTCTGTGCATGAATACAACATGGAATTTTACAGCACGTTCGTCTTCAAGACAAGAGCGGAACCGTTTACGAAGGGGTAGAGTTCCGTTGTGGAGGAACCATGTACTCGATCTCAATCGCACAATTCAGGGCACTTGTTGGGTTATACTCGGAAGAGGATGCTTGGGAAGAAGAGAACACCGGAGGACATCGCGAAATTCCGGAAAACCAATGCCAAGCTGCTTGGGCTCAAATCAGGGTGGGCAATTACAACCCAAGCCGAACTAAGAGCACAATGTTGAGGGACCCTCTCTACCGTTACATCCACAGGGTCCTTAGCTACTCTCTCTACCAGAGACACGACAGTGGCAGTGTTGTTGGGTTGCGTGATCTTCTAGTTCTCCATTGCATTCACAACCGTGTCAACCTCGATGTTCCATACCTGCTACTCCGAAACATGCACTTGAACCAACTTGCTACTCTCCGACTCCTATCCTGTTTGGAGGGTGGATATAGCGCCTTTTCAAACACTTTGTACCAAGGATGCCGAGGTCCTTTCAAAAGGGACCGTGGTCGGGAAAGGTGGACATGGTCATTTGCTGCTCCATGAACTTGATTTATGAAGTGGATGACGGGAGGGTTAGATTCCAAACGGTTCAAGGGCATGCATGAAACCCTCAAGAAGCACTCATCTTACACGCTCCACACATCCGTCCTCCTCCCCAGTACCACTACCAGCACCAGGGTGATCCGGGTCAATCCTCCTCTCAAGGAGGTGATTTTCCTAACTTTCAAAGCTTACATGATTTATTGCAGGAAAACCTTATGTGCACTAGGAACACCTACAACATGGCCAGAAACACATACGCCCCGGTCGGAGTGATAGAGAGAAATATCTCTGACATGCAGGATGATATTGGGAACATCCAGAAGTATATGGCGGGCCACGGAGGGGACAATGATAATGAAGACAAGGACATGGATTGAGCCGGAGGAGTTGGAGGTAGGAGCACCCGGTTGAAGGTCTATCAGGTTAACCCTTTTATCTCATGAACAATTGCATGGCCTGCGTGCCATTTGTTGAACAATTTACTTTGCTTAACACTTTTTACTTTTCTGCATTTCTTTTTTTTTTTTTTTTTTTTTGTGATGTGGATGGTTAAACTTTGGTAAATTAGGTTGTTTGTTATTGTTGGTGTGGTATTTATTAGTAAAACAGGTACATACAAGGCTTAAAGCACTAAACATTAGTGCTACCAAAGCCGGGACAGCAGAAACGAAAGTAGAAACCTGTTTTACTGATTGCAGATTGTCCACACGGGGTCGTGCCCAGCCGACACGCCCCCGTGCCCATCGCCCAGACCTGTTGTTTGTCTAAATTTTGCATATTTTTGCCAGAGAAGGTGTCGTGTTCACCGGACACGCCCCCGTGTCCACCTTCTGTAAGTTCTCGTTACTGGCAATCTGACCACGGGGTCGTGCTCAACCGACACGGGGCCGTGTCTAGACGCCCAGTAACATAAATTTTTGTTTTTACACACCTTTCTACACATTCAATCAACCTAAAAAACTTATTTTTGGGACACATTGAGGACAATGTGTAATTTAAGTGTGGGGGGATGCTAAAACCTTGAATTTTACAAGTCCTAATTACAAGCCTTATACAAAACTCTATTGGAACCGCTAAACACCCCAATTTTTTTCAAAAACTTTTCAATTTTTTTTACTTGTCTTGGTTTAAATTAGGAATAACAAGTTCTAAAAAAGGTTATATTTACAACCGATAGTGTCGTGATAAAAGAAACAACATAAGAAAATTATGAAACGACATGACAAATCTAGTTAAAATTTGATTATATATACTTGATCACATTAAAAACCCATTCCCACAAAAAGTGAGTTTTGAGCCTTTAATTGAGCATATAAATACACATCTTTAAAAATAAATGCTTATCTTTCGTATCTTGTGTGAATAGCCGCTTGGTTTCTTACGACTCTAGAACTTGCTATGGCGATACATTCCCGGTCCTTACCAACTTAAGCCCAAGTAAGTAAATGATAGAGGCATTAGGACTAACCCTTTTTCTTTCAACACCATTATTTTTTTCCTTTTTACCACATACCCAAAATCCCCCTAGTTAACCCCTTTGAGCCTAAACCTTTTCATTTCTAAACCCACAAAACAAACACCCTTTACCCACCAAAACCCTTTTTATTTTAAACCCTTTATTTTAGTAAAAAGCTCGGTTTTCATATCACACCCCTGATGAAAAAAAATGTTATGAAGCCTAGCAATAAACAAACAAGTTCATCAAAAAGAAACTTTGTTTGAAAAATGCTTCATTTAAATAAAAAGTCACAAAAACAAAAAGTTTTATGAAAACCGACGCTTTTTACGCCTTTCGCCCTTTTCTACTAACCACTAACCCAAAACCACCTACCTTTAACCCAAGCCTAACCCTTCCCCAAAGTCCTCTTGATATTTACAAAGGTTTATAGTTAAAAAGGAGGAGGATTGATTGCTTGGCAAGCATATGGTGGAAATAAGTTCCATGCCGGTCTCGAATGTTTCATAAAAATACATCTTCGGCCGAGTGTTGAGTGATCTCACGTGAGGTATGTGAACTTGTATATAAATGGAATTTTAAAGAGGCATGTTATGCCCAAATAAGTAATTTCTCTTATGTAATGTTCTAAATAAATCATAATGAATAGGATTGTAAATAACATAAAAATAAAGCCTAATAAAGATCATGGAATCCTGACACTCAAGACAAGCCCAAAACTTTCTCTTCTACCCATTCCATTTAGGAGTGTAAGCCATATTATAAAGAGTTTTGCTTGATGACAAGCAAAGATTCAAGTGTGGGGGTATTTGATGTGTGTAAAATGCAACATAGAAGTTACATCAAATGAGGCATTAACCTAACCATTTTTTAGTACTAATGTTGGAAAAAGTGTGCTTTTGTCTTCCTTTTTGTATTTTCAGGGTTAAAAGAGCTTAAATGAACAAAAGAAACAAAAACACAGCAAAATCTAACATAAATACAAGAAAGGAATAAACGTGGCATGTCCGACCCCTCGACAGCATCTTCCCAAACAAAAACAAGGCTTCAGAAGGCTGAACACGCCCCGTGCCCAGCGGACACGGGGGCGTGCCCATGTGTCCGCAGAAAGGACAAAAGAGTAGAAGCTTCTATTCCCCGACACGGGGGCGTGCCCAGCTCCACCCGGCCGTGGTCAACGCTAAGATTTGCAGAATCCAAGCAAATCTTGATAGTACAGATACGCTTCTGCACACGGGGTCGTGCCCAGCGGACATAGGGGTGTGGTCAACTAATGCAGACAAACTGCAATTAATGAAGAAAGAGAAAGTGGGTGGACACGGGGCCATGCCCAATTGACACGGGGCCAAGTCCGGGCTTCTGTGCAGGCTTTAAATAGGGGTGCTTGGTTCACTTCAAAGGCATCCCTTGGCAAACCACCTCTCTCCCACTTCACCCACACTCCACCACCATCACGACACCCTCATCCATCACCATCATCCATCATCCATCATAGAGTGTGTGTAGTAGTCTCGGGATCCAAGATTGCTAGTAAGAGTTCTTGACAATCAAAGGCCATGTTTGCCTAAGTCTCTTACATCACTTGGTGAAGACAAGCATTTAGTGTAGTACTTTTGTTTTTTAATCTTTTCGCACTTTTTATTTGGTTTTGTATTAATGACTTTAATAACTAGTTTCTTATGTTGAAGGTGAAACTTCCTTATCATTTGTCCGTGGTTTCTTGGCGTTATTTTACTGATTATATAAAATAAAAGATTTACACCATTCATATCTCTACGATCTATATAGAGATATGTTGGCTACCTGGTCAGGGGTTAAGGGAATGGTTTGGTAAGGTTCTTGCCTTGTTCAGTATATAGATCCTGTAAGGACCTGGGTCAAGCTTACTAGGACCTCCTTCAATACCCACTGGTATTGGATGGCGGGGGTGCGAATGACTTGATCCCCTCATATGTAAACCACTATTAATATATCAACCCGGCTACTTGGGATTATATCCCTGCTGACTCAAACCACTTAGCCGAGGGTAACGCCACCTTCAAAAGAGGGGCCTACCACATTACGCATTAATAACTTAATTAATTATCTTCCAAAATTCCAACCCTTTAGGATTGTATCATTGCTGACTCAAACTACTGGGTTGAGGGTAACGTCACCTTCAAAAGAGGGGCCTACTACTATAACTAAGATAATCTCTTAAAAAGTGCAAAAGTGCGGAAAACATCAAAGGTTACACTAAAGGCGGTCGGATCCAAGTGATTCATCTTGTCTATCCGTTTTTATTTTATTTTTATTTTCAGCATTTTTAGTTTTTATTTTTATGTTTAAACCTTTTTCTAAAATTTTTATTTGATTTGACGTTCAGGATAAACTATAAACTGGTATTAAAAGCTCTTGTGTCCTTGGACGACTTCGGTATCTTACCAACACTATACTACGCTCACGATGGGTGCACTTGCCCATATGTGTGTTTAGTGTTAGTAGAATATCGTGTTTTATAAATTTAAAACTTGACTAAAGTGTTAAAAAGGGCTAAAAATATAGTTAAAAATTATATACACACCAACACACATCAGAACTATTAATAGAAATGATAGAAAATATTATTTTAAAATAGATATGTAAAAAATAACCAGTGAGGATCAGAATCCTTCCTTTCTGAAAAGCTTGTTAAATGATATCTTTATGAAAAACTCATTTTTACATGAATCAAAATGAGGTGTGAAGTGCTAAAAGATCATTACCCTACTAGGTTGACTACAAAATCTCAAATACCCAAACTATAGACACACCCAAATAACAAGTGTTTTACCAATCCCTTGTGATTTAGAGCCTCTTAATTGGTTAACTATATAAATTAATGAACAATGCAATTTACTATTTATAAAGAGCAATTCAAAGAATACCCTACTCGTTTCAGGATCCGTTTTTTTAGATCTTTCTCGCATATGGCTCATATGTTTTACCAACCCTTAAACAAGTTTATCTATAACCAGCTAGGTATCAAGCCCTAAGTTAACGATCGATATATAACTTGGAGATAGAATAATGAGACCTACCATGCATAACTTCATACAAAGACCTAAATCATCCACACAAACTCATTCAAAGATATCAATACTCAACATACAATCATACACATCATAAGATCAGCAGCAAGCAACTTATATAAATCACACATTCATAAACATAAACATTCAAACTTAACAAAAAGTAGACTCATCCTACCTAGACGGATATAAGGCGGTTAGCTAGCCATAATCAAAGCTAAATAAGTAAAATTGAGTTAATACACTAATACGTGTGCATTGTGTGCTTAATTAGGAAACCAAGCATTAAACCAGAAGGCTAGTACTGAAACCCTAATTCTGCAATGTAAGTCATTCTATTTTATTAAATGCTTTCAAAATCCTAAATGTTTTGTATTTACAGTGATTAAGTTTTTGTATTCTTAAATTACTGCCTATATGTGGGCTTTTGTATACACTACTTGATAAGCTTCAGTAGTTGAGAGAATGATCAACAATGATATGACCACAGTCACAGGTCTTGTCGAGTGACAAATATTGTTGGGTAATTGTAGGATATAAACAAATGTAAAAACACTTAATGTTGTAATTATGACAATGTGTTTTTGTACAACTGAATGAACTCACCAGTATTTTTCGCTGATCAAATGTTTTTAAAACGTGTTTCAGGTGTTTTACTATGAAGAGAAGAAAAGTGCCATGGGGCACTCAAGCTTAAATAAGTGGCTATGTAAACCTGAATAAAACGTGTTTTGTAATTAAGGGTTTATCCCATGGAAAATCCTTTATGTAAATACGGGTTTTATCCCACAACTTATGAAATGAAAATTTCGGTGTTTTGAAAACTCTGATATTTTTCCTGACGCCTGGTCCTGAGGAATTTTCCGCTGCGAGAAATTTAATAAACACCGGTACCACTCGTATCTGGTCACGGCTCCTGCCCGGGGTGGGGTCGGGGGTTGTGACAGTACTGATCTTTGACGGGTGGTGCGTAGGATAACCCTTAAGTACTATAAATGGTGTTAAAACCATACACTTAATTGGGTTATTATTTAGAATTAGATAACTACGGTTACTTGTTGCTTCAGGTACAAAAGAGCATTAAAGAGCGGAAATGAAGTGTTAGAATGAAGCTTGGTAACTAGCGGGTGCGAGATGGCAAGATAAGAGTTTTGAAGAAGAACAAAGGAGGCTAAAAGTGAGGTCTACCGTAGCTTACGGTGCCTAGCGTAAGCTGCGATATGTGCGAGATTTTATTATCCATAGTAAGACAGTAGAAGTTCACCGTAGGCCACCTTAATGCTACCATAAGCTACGGTGGCCACCGTAGCTTACGTTGGCGTCTGATGAGAATTTTGTAACTCCTATTTAGATATTGATGGTTGTGACTTTTGAACTATCTTATCATTGGTGTTCGATGGATGTCAGTTTTAAGGGCGAATTTGGAGACTAGAAACAAGATTTTTGGTATTTTCAAAGTGAGGATTAACATTTTATCATCAATGGATTATGGATTTGATGTTTATTTTATTATCCGAACAATGATCGGCTAACTTTCTTTGTGTTCTTCCCGGATGTAAGGTTTCTTTGTGACAACTATGTTATGTTTATGTATTTCTAGAATAATAATCTAATCATGTTTATGTTTAGTATTATTGTCACACCCCGATTTCCACGTGTCTCACCGGTGGGCCCGGTGGGGGATTATCGGGACGTAGTTGGCAACATTATAGTCAAACCACACAATATATATGAATGCACAGCGGAAGCAATAAGATAATATATTTCAACATTAAGTGTAATATCAATGTATCACCATTGTTGAAATAATAATCCACAGGGGATCAATAAAAATAAAAAAAAAGTTTTGTTCAACAGACTTCAGGCATCTTAAGCTTGTGAGACTTCTGTTGGTGCACTTACGTCTGCTGACTACATCTTCCATCGAGTCTTGAAGTTGAACAGATCGGAAATGGCACGGAAACCTAGAAATAGGAGTTTGTAATAGGTTCGCTTATTTGTCACTAGGTTTGGTCCGCTTTTGTGTCATGTTTAGGTTAGGATCGCTCATGTGTCACGATGTAGGATCGCTTATACGTACATGTACGTATAAGCGAACCAGCATGTCTATATATAGGTCCATATGAGCGAGTCTAAAACACATAGTTGAAGGTGTTTGTTTCGGTATGCTGCCGAAGTGCTGTCAAATCTTGTAATCGCATTCAATATCAATAATACAGCAAGTTTAAAGTGAATACAGCTTCAATAGCACCGAATTATTAGTTTCCGCCTCTTAACTCGGATACGAACTTCTCTGAACGACTCAAACAGGGCCGAGATCGATCCTACAATTGGTATCAGAGCTCAGGAGGAGGAGTTCTTGCCATTTTAGCTGCATTTCTTCTGATTTTCTACACTTTCTTCACGTTTTTCAAAATTTTTTATGGTAAAACCAGCTCAAAATCACACAGTGCACTCGGAATCATGAATTAACAAACCCTTGAAGTTTTCAGATCTAAAATCGACCTAGAAAGTTGATTTTTAGGGGGTTCGCTTTTACGTACTCGCACAAAAAGTGACGTCATCAATCAGGTCCGCTCCAAAATACCTGTCTGGTTCGCTCCAAGGAACATTTTTGGGTCAGGTTCGCTCGAAATTTCATCATGGTCCGCTTTTAGTGACAGTTTCTGGTTCGCTCATAGGTGCATCTGGTTCGCTCATTTGTCAATCAACTGGTCCGCTTATCCGGTAAATTGATCGGTTCGCTCGAAAGACAGTTCGCTCGAAGGGATTAGTTGTTTGGTCCGCTTATCTGGACAAGTCAACTGATCTGCTTATTGATCAGATTTACTGGTTCGCTCCAAAGGTTAAAATCGTGGTTCGCGTATAAGACACTGTATTGGTCCAATTTTGGGAACAGTTATAGTATCGCTCTTGTGTCAGTTTTGCTTTTGTGAACGAAGTGTTAAAATTTGATAGTTGTGAACAATGGATACTGAATTTTATAACGCTTTTGCTACTCCAACCTCGATTACTCAAAGTGCTTTGATCAACAATGAAACCGGAACATCTCAAAGACCGCCTAAACTCATGGATATTGATGATTATAACGTGTGGTCGGAACGGTTCGGAAACTGGGTTGAAGCTTATCATCTAGATGCTTGGGAACACACTGAAGAGCCATATGTCAAACCCACAAAGAATGATGTTGTGAATGGTACTCCATTAACACTTAGAGAGATGAGTACAGCAGATAAAAAGAAATATCGCGATGAAAAGCTTATGGTGAGTTTGCTTCAGCAAGCTATAAAAGAAGATATCTTGATACTGCTTCAACATGACGGAACTGCATATTCAATGTGGACAGAATTGGAAGCAAAGTTTACGGGAAGTGATGATATGTTAAAGAACAAAATGTCTCTCATGAAGAAAGAATTTGATTTGTTTCGGGGATTGAAAAATGAAAACACCAAGCAAATTATTGATAGATATTGTAACTTGGTGAGAAATATGACAAAGTTAGGTGTTAAGAAAGATACTGATGAATTAATTGAAAAACTTGCAGATGCGCTTCCATATGAAACATAGGGAACATTTTTGATGATGCTAAGGTCCAACAAAGCAGAATATAAGAAGATGACACTAGGAGACTTCATAAAGCATTTGGAAGCTCAAGAGATGGAGCAGAGGAAGATTGCTAGGATGAAGAACTACGATGGAGAACAGGATATCAGTCTGTATTACAAGCATGGTGTTACTGATTCAACAAAGTTTTCTTCTAAGATCGAAACTGCTTATAGTGTCAAAGATTCTCCTGAGAAGAAGGCATCTCAAGGATCAAGCAACAGCACAAGATTTTCATCTTTCGATCCTAACATCTCTGTAACAAAGAATGGTAGAAAACTTCAGTGTAACATTGTGTTAAGCCTTGAAAATGATCAAGACTACACTGAAGAGATTGCTAAAAATCAAATGTCTTTGTTAGGGATGATTTTAGAGTCTTATAGTTGTTTTGTTGCAGGAAAGATCGGAAATCCAATGCTCACGAAAGAGGATTACGATCAAAGTGATGCTGAGGAAATGGAATTGATGGACATTAAATGGTGTATGGCGAGTGTGATGAGACGTGCTGAAAAGTTTAAACAAATTACCGGCCGTGATGATTTTCGTGATGCAAACGTTTCAGCTTTAGGTTTTGATAAATCTAAAGTTACCTGTTTTCGTTGTCGGGAGAAAGGGCATTTCAAGCGGGAGTGCAAAAACCGTGAAGCTACCGGTGCCCAGAACCCTTTCGGAAACAACGACTATCACAAGAAGGCCATTTATCATCAAATCACACCACCAGCACAACAACAGCCACAAACAGTTCATGGAAGAGATGTGGTTGATAAAAGAGCATGTGTTGTTAGTCAGGGAAAATATGATGATTTTACCTGGGAAAAGTATCTTCCGAAAGACAGCAAAGTGTGTTTGGCTGAACAAGATGATGAGAAGTTGGCTGAAGGTTTTACTTGGGATGATTTTTGTCCAGACCAAAATCTTATGGCCAAAGAGATGTCCAAAAACACTTCTCATGCTTTCTTTGCTAATGCTTATGATTTGAAATGTGCAGAAAGGTGCAGAAAAGTCATGGAAGCTGCTGAAGAAAAACGAAGAAGGAACAGAGAAGCAGCAGAAGAGGAAGAGAGATTGAAGGAAGAAGCGAAAGCTGAGAAAAGAAGAAGAGCTGAGTTTTTACAACCGAGCAGAAGTGTCAAAGAAGTTCCAGAATATGAAGTAAAGATTGATGCAGAACGAGTTGAAGTTTCTGAAAAGTGCTTAAACTGTGATTCGTTAATCAAACAAAACAATGAATTGTTGCACAATATTCACAAGTTGAAAGAATCGTATGATACTATGAACAGAGAAATCAACAAATATACAGATTCTGATGGTGAACAAGCTGAAGCTATGAATACTTTGAAGATAGCTTATCTGAGACAGCTTGATACGGCAAACTTTAACATAAAGAAATGTGCAAATCTCGAGCTGGAATTGGCAACACAAAAGATAGAAACTAAGAAAGTCAAGAAATTATTAGATAGTTACTCATGTTCTACTTTTGTGGTTGACAGGATTTATCCGGTGGTGAAAGATTTGAAGACGTTCAAAGAAGAGGAGACATCGGATGAAGAAAAGTGTGTGACAAATGTTGAAGAAAAGTTGAAAGTTTCTGGTAAGAAACCGAGTGTATCCTACAATAGATGTCCGCCCCCGGTCGAAAATGGATATTCACCTCGAAAACCAAATTCAGAAAGAGTCAATAAAGCGATCAATTTGAAATGGGAGTCTGGGTCGTCGGATAACTTACCAGAAAGTATTGATGTCACATATACGTCATCAGACACTGATCATGAGTCAAAGTTGATAAAAAGTATGGTCGATCAGGTGTTAGACAGCGATGACAATGAGAAGCCAAAACCGGAGTCCAAACCCGAGTCAAAGTCTGGGTCAAATACGTCAAAGCCGACAAATAAAAAGGACAAACGGGTTTATGATAAAGAGTTTTTACTTTCGAAAACTAATTTGAATGATGAATCAGTCAAAGTGGCATATACTTTGAAAGGTTCTGACAAATTATATTCAGATGAAAGTTTTCCAATAAGAAGTGTCAGATTTGAAATGATTCAAAAGGTTTTCAAAATAACAGAAATTAATATTTCTGAAATAAAAGATTTAAATCTTAATGGAAAATCTAAACAATACACTTCAAGAGATCAACAGAGAATCAACAAGAAAATGGGTTACAATTGTGGTTATAGTTTCCAACAGAAACCAAACCATAATCGTAATTACAAAAAGAAAGGTCTTGGTTTTGTTCCACAGAAAAACTATAAAAATGAAAAAGTTTATAAACCAAAAACAATGTTTGTTGCAGGAAAAACAACAGAATCTGAAAAAGAAAAATCTTTCAGGAATCAGACGAATCAAGAATTCCTTGCTAAGAAGCAAGAGGACATGAAGAAGAAGGAAGATCCGAAGAAGGTTGAAAAGAGATCTTGTTTTCAGTGTAAAGCTATGGGTCATGTTGCGAAAGATTGTCCAAAGACATTTCGACCAAAACAAGAAGTCTCAAGAAAAATGAAAGAAAAAATTGTTGAGAAAACTGAATTGTCAACCCGGAAGTTCACAGGTTTTGAGAATTCAACTTATGAAAAAGGAGAATGTTCAAGGAGTGCTTCCAAAAGAATAGACAATGCCACAAATCAGAAATGGGTTGTAAAAGGTTCAGGTAAAAAGTCTGGTGATGATTCTGATTCCATAAAATCAGAGGAGCTACATGTTGAGAAAGAGATTGTAAGAAAAGTTCCGAAAGTGGACGATGTGAATTTTCCGCCACTGAATGCTAAAAATTACAAATCCAAAATCGGAAAAGTTGAAATTTCAAATCAATTTTATTCTGACAAGAAGAAAATTGATGTTGAAAAAACTTTCAACGGAAATGTAAAACGCATCTTTGGAAAAATGGTCAGTGGTAAGGCCCAAAGCATTAAGGATTTTTATGCTTCCAAAGGATGGGTTTACAAGTCGGTTGAAAGGAACAATGAAAATGATGAGGCTACACCCAAGGAAGGTCAGGCTTGGGTGGATATATTTTTTCAAGAATAAAATCCTGACTTGCCGGAGATCCTAAGATGGTATCGTGGATCATGAATCGGCATCCTTCTTAATCTGTGTTTGAGGTTTTGCAGGACTTGCCGGAACTCCCAGGTTTGTAAGCGAGGAGTAGGAATCGGCATCTTGAGAATTCAACCAAAAGATGGTAATTGGTTGAAAAACAGGTTTGAAATGTAAATAGTTCAGAATGAGATCCAATTGATCTTTCAAGTGGTTAAATCAAGGTCATTAATTTGAACTTGAGTTAGCTATTATTTAGAAGATTGGTAAAACAATGTGATGATTTTGCCCCAATTTTACAAAAGGTAAAAACAACTAAACATATTTTCTGGAAAAACCATTCTGATTAAAACAAACTTAAGTGTTTTGAAATCATTATGGGAAAATATTTTTGTTGTGAGGGGGTGTTCTGATTGTTTAAGCCAAACAGATGGAGAATTGAAGTGTTTTGATATCAGTTGTCATGTTCTGTACAGTTTGTTTTTAATTTTTCTTTAGATGTATTTGAATTTTTAGGGGGAGTAAGAATTTTTTAGAAAATCCAAAAACATCAGAAAATTTGAAAAAGCCAAAAACATGATAAAATTGAAAAATGAGTTTTTGTTGCATAAAAGAGGAAATGAAAGTACATCAGTAAACTATCACAGCATGCTAAAGATTTGTAAAGTCAAAGTGTGATAAACAATCTTACTGCGGATGTGTCAGTAGATTTTCACGCATTTAGTAAATTGAAACGATATATAAACCTAAATCAAACTTGCTTAATTCGTGGGTAACTATTCTTGAATATATGGGTAACCCCCGAAATCTTGTTTGAAAGGTCCCGTATTCTGAGATACTAGGTCTTTATGCTCAGTGATATCTGGGGTATTATTCCGGGACTTCTGCTGTATGGAAATACTGACCTAGTCCCCGAATAATACTTTCTGCTAAAAGCTTTGAAACATAAGCTCGCCCTCAGCAATCTGATTAAACAATAAAATTGATAATCTTTGCTGTTGTAAAAAAGATCCTCTAAAGGGGACCCACCAAAAGTCGAGCAGTCATCTCTCTGCTGAACGGAGGTTCTGACCTAGGCTCTCACGGTTTCGCATCTACCCCTTTACAGATATCATCTGTGGTATACTCACCTGTAAGACTGAATATTTAGGATCTGGATACGGGAGTATATTCAAGTGGAGTGATACACAATTAAGTTTAAGTCTCTAAAACATTAATATCGTATCTCGAATCAATTGAAATCTGTGAGAAAATTTAAGTGGACAAACATACTGACAATCTAGGTAAATTGTTTGGATCTTAATATGTAATCAAGCTTAACGGTGTTAGTGATATGTTTCATAACTGATATGATCCTCTTGCACAAACTCACAAAAAAAAAAAAAAAAAAAAAAAAAAACATTGTTTGTATATAGTTGTTTTCTGCATTTACTTACATTCAAAAAAATCCAAAAAGATTTTTAGTATGTTTTAGCATAAATTTTGAAATATCAAAAAGATTTTCGACAACTGGTGTTGAGATGCTGATTTTCAAAATTCAAAGTGCTAAACTTAAAGAACTAGTTTGGGGAGTGTTTGTGTGTAGATGGTAAAGTTGTTTTGATAAGAACCAGTAATAAATTCTTGAATGCAAAATCATTACTGTTTTGTTTCAACATAGTTTCTAAATTGTCGAAAATTTTAATCTTTGTAGAAACTTATGGTTCGGTAGAGATTGTGCAGGACTTGAGCCAGATATTGATCCTGAGAGAGAATGGAGCCAGGTATCGATCTGGAATCTGATGGGAGCCTGTTAATGATCTTAAAGAATGAAGATATGAATTCCAGATTAGCTGTTTGAGAGGGGGAGTCTGAAGACACCGTGTCAACAGCTGAGAGAGAGGAGTTTGTTGATAATGAAGAAAGAAAACGAGGATTCTTGGAACGACAGATATTTCAGAGGCAGATTGCCGACTGATGAAGATTGTAGTTTGACATGTGTGAAGACTCTATGAAGACTCCGTCAACATCCGAGGGGGAGTCTGTTGGTGCACTTACGTCTGCTGACTACGTCTTCCATCGAGTCTTGAAGTTGAACAGATCGGAAATGGCACGGAAACCTAGAAATAGGAGTTTGTAATAGGTTCGCTTATTTGTCACTAGGTTTGGTCCGCTTTTGTGTCATGTTTAGGTTAGGATCGCTCATGTGTCACGATGTAGGATCGCTTATACGTACATGTACGTATAAGCGAACCAGCATGTCTATATATAGGTCCATATGAGCGAGTCTAAAACACATAGTTGAAGGTGTTTGTTCCGGTATGCTGCCGAAGTGCTGTCAAATCTTGTAATCGCATTTAATATCAATAATACAGCAAGTTTAAAGTGAATACAGCTTCAATAGCACCGAATTATTAGTTTCCGCCTCTTAATTCGGATACGAACTTCTCTGAACGACTCAAACAGGGCCGAGATCGATCCTACAACTTCTAATGATGCTAAGGAGAAATCCCAGCCAATTTCGCATAGTACCTGCATTTAGTCTTTTGGGGAAAAGACGTCGGTTTACACTGGTAAATACATTCAACTGACACTTTTGTAAAATGTTTGATAAAAGTGGTTTAAATGCTCAAGGCACAAACTCTTTATAACTTGGGATAATTTATAATCAAATCTTGTAAATAATTACATGTTACTATGCGTTCGGTCGCCCGAGTCGTATCGGGTTACAGTTTAATAGACACACCACATAGTATAAAACCGTGGCGGGTAACCAACGGCTACACTTTTATAGTCATAGACATAATGCCGGGTGTACGCCTACACCGGGATGTCAAGGTCGTGGCCATTCGTAAATGCTGCCAAGGATATCCAGGACATGGTCATTAAGCCCCCAAAGGCGTCAAGCCAACAAAACAAGTTTTTAAACGGGTCACATTGATAATACCCAACTACTAATGAGTTGGGGTCAATTGCCCGACCAAGCGGTATTTTAGATACCGTAACCCAAGCCCGTATAACGGAAAATAAGTTAAAAGTATTTACCTTTGCAAGTATAATCCTTAATTGAATAAACCACAGATAGCTTTTACTGGTCTCCTATTCTGGAACGAAGGTTTAATTTAACCTATTAGAATCCTAACGGGTCTTTAATTTAGCCGTAGCTTAGACCGGTCAGTTTCAAAGTATAGTTACGGTTTAATCGCGTGAAAGGCGAAAACCGTGAATGGAGTGTGATTTTGACCCAACAAGTTTGAAGACTTGTTTTATATGGGTATAATAATCATACTCTGGATTTTGGGGTCAAAACAATATGGTTTGACCCGTTTCGGCTAATTTATGTAAACTAGTTACATAAGCCGAACCGTGCGCGTAAAAGGCGCAACAGGTAACCGTAAGAGTCCTACACTGTTTTCCTAAGTCAACATGCTTTAAAAAGGTTGTGGTATCAGTAGGATACCTTCCATAATGCCCGTAACGAGTTTAAGTTGATATTATGCCCCGTAGGGGTATTTCGGTATTTTTAAAGATTATAAAAGAGGTTTCAGAGTTCTACAGGAAATCTGAGTTTCCCGAACAGTTTATAAAGTCTAAAATGCTTTATTTATTAAGAGTGAATTGCAAGTTTTGTCCTTTATCTTTAGGCCATTTTGCAAGTTTTGTCCTTTATGTATAAATTTGACGAGTTTTGTCCTTTATGTTTAAAAATCAAGCACGTTTTACCCTTTGGGCCTTAAAAATCAAGCATGTTTTGTCCTTTATGTTTAAAAAAAAAGCACATTTTGTCCTTTATGTTTAAAAAATCAAGCACGTTTTGTCCTTAAAAATCAAGCACGTTTTGCCCCAAAGGGTAAAACGTGCTTGATTTTCAAACATAAAGGACAAAACTCGTCAAATTTAAACATAAAGGACAAAACTTGCAAAATGGCCTAAAGATAAAGGACAAAACTTGCAATACACTCATTTATTAATAAAAATCAGTAGCAACTGGAATCGGGTCAAAAGACCTTGTAGAACTCAAGTTATGGCCGAAAAGGGCATATTCGGTATTTACCAAACCGTTGCCATAACCGCAGGTTATGAGCAGGTTAAAAATAATTAAAAATCTTTAAAAATCTCAAAATATTATTTTACAACAGTGAGTTAAAGGTTTGGTGTCGAAATCCGGGTTTAGATGGGCGTTATGCTAATTGCGCTATTTAATTACTAAAGTTTCGCAATTTGCGCTATTTAGCATAACTCCTATTCTGGACCGTGGATTGACATGAAATTTTAGGGACATGCTTAGAAATCAGTAACCAAGGTTATGATCCTTTCACATGTTCGCAATTCTCGTTTTAATTTAAAAAGGGCGTTACGGTCAACTTTTAAGCATTTAACGGAAATGTGTAAAAGACTCGGACAAACAACGAACCGGTCACAGAGGGTCATAACATCATGTAACCTGGTCCTAAGAGAGTCCTAAGGCATATCTAAATCAAACTTTAACGGGTCAGAACTGAAGTCAAAGCAAAAGTCAAACTTTTGCGACTTTCGGCTCCGAACCGGGTCTAAACATCAAATGGTCGGATCAAACAAGCTTAGACTAGTTAATATACTTTTTATCATGTTTTATGAGTGTTTAAACAGGTTATATATCATCTACATTACAGATTACGTGTAAAATCGCAAAATAGCTTTCTGTTGACTTTTTCTAAGCATGTTTGACTCGTCATTTGAACTAGTTAGAGTGGTGATCAGGGGGAACCCTTTTAATTCGAAATATGACTGAGCCAATGAGGACTAATCTCGAAGTCAAACCATAATTACGACGGTTTGATTTTTAGCTACATAACTAAGCAAAAACTAAACCACTAAGGATTGAACGACTTACAGAAGTCCACTGCAGATAGGAGAAGACTTGAGAGTGTTCTTGAGCTCCAGATGTGATCAAGAAGGTGTGAGGAACATTGTTGCAACATTATGGCCGTTTATAGGCAATGAGGATCACTAAGATCATCACACAAGGGTCTACAAGGCTCCCTTGATGATCAACAACTGTCCCTCAGTGCTAAAATATGATTAGGGGTCGCCCATATCTCTGGAAGATCTTGGCATTAATGTTTTACCGCTTAAAACAGCCAACAACCAACTTTCTGTCGCTGGGCGTCGCTTACGAACCGTATGGCATGGCCCTTGCGGTCCGTAAGCCTTTGGCGGAAACACTTTTACCCCTTCACCCCCTTATGGTCCGTAAGGCAGGACCCTTACGGTCCGTAAGCGCTTAACAGTGGCAAAAAAAATAACCTTTCAAGGTTTGAATAGTCAACTTGCAAAACATAATTCTTCTGGCTTTCCTTTAACCCATACTTGACCAGATGTCTACCCCATTATGCATTATGGGTTTGCAAAGGATGGGCTCATGCACAATTATTTAGGTTGCATTATTTCTTAGGATTTAGGTTAGTAATTTTGATCCTTTGATAATTAGTAATGACCGGATTAAGATATATTAGATGCTTATTAATTTTGCTTAGGGTCTCGGGATTTATAACGACGAAGCCGCTCAGAGGTATAAATTTAACATGTCGACATAATCGAAAATCCTACCGCATATCTTAATTAAATCCGGGTTTATATTACTTTTGTCGTATGCGACACATGTCATTTATTTATTGAACACAAAATTCCGAGGTGTTACATCCTCACCCCCTTAAAATATATCTCGACCCGAGATTTACTGAAATAAATAAGGGTATTTTTCTTTCATCGTGGCTTCAACCTCCCACGTGAATTCGGGACCTCTACGGGCATCCCACTTGACCTTAACAATCGGTACATGCTTCCTTCAAAGCTTCTTTACCTGTCGATCTTCAATCGACAAAGGTTTTTCCATGAATTTCAAGCTCTCATCTATATGCACATCTGTATGTGGTATTACCAGTGATTCATCAGCGAAGCACTTCTTGAGATTGCAGATGTGGAACACATTGTGAATTCCATTGAGCTCTTCAGGTAAGTTTAACTTATAGGCAACGGACCCGACCCGTTCAATAACCTCGAAAGGTCCTATGTATCTCGGGCTTAGTTTGCCTTTCTTACCGAAACGCATCACCCGCTTCCAGGGTGATACTTTAAGTAACACTTTTTCACCTACTTCGAAGTGAAAATCTTTACGCTTTGGATCTGCGTAACTTTTCTGCCTATCTCGGGCAGCTTTGAGACGGTCTCGAATCTGGACAATCTTGTCCGTTGTCTCGAAGACTATCTCTGGTCCTGATAACTGGACATCTCCAACTTCCGCCCAACAAACAGGCGATCTACACTTTCTACCGTATAATGCCTCGAAAGGCGCAGCCTTAATGCTGGTATGGTAGCTATTGTTGTAGGAGAATTCGATTAGTGGTAGGTTCTTATCCCAACTACCACCCAAATCGATAGCACATGCACGTAGCATGTCTTCCAACGTTTGAATAGTACGCTCACTCTGACCGTCTGTCTGGGGATGGTAAGCCGTACTAAAATTCAAACGTGTGCCCAAAGATTGCTGGAAGCTCTTCCAGAAATGCGACGTGTATCTAGTATCCCTGTCAGAGATAATAGACACAGGTATGCCATGCAAGGTTACAATCTTATCAACGTATAACTGGGCTAACATATCGGAGCTATAAGTCTCCTTGATGGGTAAGAAATGCGCTAATTTAGTCAGCCTATCAACGATAACCCATATTGTGTCATTTCCTTTCCTTGTCTTGGGTAACTTGGTAATAAAATCCATAGTTACACTTTCCCACTTCCATTCGGGAAGTTCAGGCTGTTGTAGCAAGCCAGATGGCTTTTGATGCTCAGCCTTGACTTGCGCACAAGTTAAGCATTTTGCTACATAAGCGGCTACAGACTTTTTCAAGCCTATCCACCAATAATTTGCCTTTAGATCCTGATACATCTTATCAGCTCCCGGGTGAACAGAATACTTGGAACTATGGGCTTCCTGGAGGATAACATCTCGTAGTCCTCCATTAATCGGAACCCATATTCGGCCATTCAAACGTAAAATTCCGTCCTTGCTAAGAGTTAACTGCTCCTCAGTTACTCCTAGCTTCTCTTTAGGATAGTTAGCTTCCAACACAGCTTCTCGCTGTGCAGCTAACAACCTTTCAATCAAATTATTCCTGACTTCAATGCTCTTAGCATTGATTCGAATGGGTTTCACCCTTTCCTTTCTACTCAGGGCATCAGCGACTACATTCGCTTTGCCAGGATGATATCTGATTTCACAATCATAATCATTTAAAGTCTACATCCAACGGCGTTGCCTCATGTTTAGCTCCTTCTGATTAAACAGATGTTGAAGGCTCTTGTGATCCGAATAGATCATAAACTTGATACCATACAGGTAATGCCTCCACAGTTTTAGTGCGAACACAACGGCACCCAGCTCCAAGTCATGGGTGGTGTAATTCTTTTCGTGCACCTTTAACTGTCTTGAAGCATAGGCAATAACCTTGCCTTTCTGCATGAGCACACATCCCATGCCAGTGTGTGATGCGTCGCAGTAAACTACGAACTCTTCGGTACCTTCAGGTAATGTCAGCACAGGAGCGTTGCTCAGCTTTTGCTTCAAAATATCAAAGGACTCTTGCTGCTTAGGGCCCCAAACAAATTTTATCTTCTTCTTGGTCAGGGAAGTTAAGGGTGCAGCAATCCTTGAAAAATTTTCAATGAATCGCCTGTAGTATCCTGCTAACCCCAGGAAACTACGAATCTCAGTAGGCGTCTTTGGCTCTTGCCAATTCATGACAGCCTCTACTTTAGCGGGATCCACCTGGATACCACGCTCGCTAACAACGTGTCCTAGAAATTGGACTGCTCGTAGCCAGAATTCGCACTTGGAGAATTTGGCATAGAGTTTCTCATGATGTAGAAGCTTGAGAATACACCGAAGGTGTTTCTCATGTTCAGCTCGGTTCTTCGAGTATATAAGAATGTCGTCGTTGAAAACGATGACGAATTTGTCTAAGTACGGCTTGCAGACGCGATTCATGAGATCCATGAACGTAGCCGGTGCATTAGTGAGCCCAAAAGGCATCACTAGGAACTCGTAGTGACCGTAACGAGTCCTAAATGCGGTTTTATGCATGTCTTCATCTCTGACTTTCAGTTGATGGTAGCCTGACCTCAAGTCAATCTTCGAAAAATAACTTGCCCCTTGTAACTGATCGAACAAATCGTCGATCCTCGGCAAGGGATATCTATTCTTTATCGTGACCTTATAAAGCTCGCGATAATCGATGCACAGACGCATCGATCTGTCCTTCTTCTTAAGAAACAGGACAGGTGCTCCCCAAGGAGACGAACTAGGTTTGATGAAACCTTTAGCTAGCAGTTCATCCAGCTGGGTCCTCAACTCCTTCATTTCGGTTGGTGCTAGCCTGTAAGGTGCTCTAGCAATAGGTGCTGCTCCAGGGATGATATCGATCCTGAATTCCACTTGCCTATCCAGTGGCAAACCAGGTAGATCTTCAGGGAAAACTTCTGGATACTCCGAAATGACGGGAATGTCTTCTATCTTCGGTTTAGGTTCTTCAATAATCACCTGTGCCATGTAGATGACACAACCCTTCTTTAGACATTTTGAAGCCTTGAGCATAGTCACTTGCTCAGGCAATCCGTACTGGGTATCTCCCCGAATGGTAAGCGATTCACCAGACGGTGTCTTTATCACCACTTGCTTTTTGTTGCAGACGATCTGGGCCTGGTTGTGAGATAACCAGTCCATACCCAATACTAGGTCAAAACCGGCCAATTTAAAGGGAAATAGAGATAGAGGAAAAGAGTGGTTCTTAATGGATATCACACATCCATCTAACACAGTGGAGACGGTTTCTATGGTGCCGTCTGCTAGCTCTACCTCGTAATTCACATTTAAGGTTTTGACAGGCATATTCAGCAATTTGCAAAATTTATGATCTACGAAAGACTTATCAGCGCCTGAATCAAAAAGTACTCTTGCAAAGATATCATTTACGAGAAAAGTACCTGTGATCACGTTGTCATCCAGCACTGCTTCTTTCGCCTCCATCCTGAAGACTCTAGCATTGTTCTTCTTGGCCTCTTCAGGCTTCTTGGCATATTTAGGGCAGTTGCTTTTAATGTGCCCCTTCTCGTTGCAGTTATAGCAGGTTGCATATTTTATCTTCTTGCAGTCCACGGTCTTGTGGTCCTTGGACTTGCACAACCCGCAAGCATATGACTTCGACTGAGTCTGCGAGTTTGACTCGAGCCTACACTTTCCAAAGTGATGTCTCTTGCAAGTCTTGCACTTGGGCTTCTCACCAGTCTGTTGCCCATCCTTCCTTGACTCTGACCCCCTCTTGTTATCACCGTTTCCACGGTGTTTCTTGCTCGACCTCCGTGAAGTTTCATCTTCACGCTTTCTCTTTTCAGCTTCTTTGTTCCTTAGCGATCTTTGTCAGACCGCATCCAGAGTAAGAGACAAAGATATGTCTGCTACAGATCGAAAGGTCGCTGGCCGAGAGGCCTTCACGCTTGCCTTTATTTCGGGGGCTAACCCACCGATGAAACGAGCGATTCTTTTTGGCTCCGGGGTTACCAGATATGGAACCAACCGGGACATCGTGTTGAAGCTCGTTAGGTAAGCTTGGCAGTCAAGGTTTGTCATCACCAATGATAGAAAATCGGATTCTATCTTCTCCACCTCATGTTGAGGGCAGTAATTCTCGTTGATGAGGGAAACGAATTCCTCCCATGTCATGCTGTATAGAACAGCCTTTCCCGAGGCCTGAACCAACGACCTCCACCAAGCCAGGGCCTCGCCCTTGAATGATTGAGACACAAACTTTACCACGTCTCTTTCTGCACAGCCGTTGACGTCCACCACGGTGTCCATCTCGTCAAGCCACGTCATACAATCGACCGCTCCTTTCTCCCCAGTAAAGTCCCGGGGCTTGCATGATACAAAGTACTTGTAGGTGCAGCCTCTGGCGCGAGATGCGTCAGTATATACTCTTTCTTGACGGACACTGTTTTCATTGGACGAATGATTATCATCGTCCTTTTTAGGCTTGGACAGCGGTTTGCTGTGAGATTTTGTGTGGGTTTTCGGCTTTGAGTGTGGTTTGGATATAGTTCGGCTCCGAGATTCAGTATATTCCTCATATTGTCGATCCAGAGCTGCCTTGACAGCATTATCGACAAGAGCTTTTAACTCTGCGCCCGTCAGATGAACTTGGGCGTTATCATATTCGTCTTCCTTCGAGTGGCTATTTTCTCCACTAGGATCAGCCATGGTAACTTGAATCTGTTACAGAAGATAATGAAAATTTTATTTAGGAGTTTATTATGGAATTGTCTTTTATGGCAATTCATTAACCATGGTAACAGAGACCATATTTGGTTAATTTGTTACTCACTTTTATTTAGGATTTGAATATACTTATCCTAATTACAAACAATATTGTTATTGGCACAAAAGCCTAGTCACGAGGACGTTTTTATAATATTTAGCCGAGATTACAGAGAATCAAGGTATGAAGGTTTGAACCGTAGTCCTTTACCCTTTCTGACGGGGAGTCATAGACCACCACTGTCTTTTGTCTTATATGACAATCATTATGGCCCATAGGCACTACATCACTAATGGATGCTTAATAATTCGGCCCGTAGGCACTACATCACTAATGGATGTTTAATAAATGATCATCTTTATTGATGATTTAACCCATGATTTATTATATCATTAATTTGGGCTTTGAAATCCTTAGAAGGATTCTTATGCAGAATGACGCGTGCGATTTTTAACGAATCACATCTGCCATGAATATTAACATGATTACAGAGGCTAACAGGGAATCTGAATCTTTTAATCAGGTCTTACCATCTTGGCCGGATATTTATAAAGATACCTGGCTAGGTTTCACTCTTAAGATTCTTTATTTAGGCAGATTTAAATTTAAAAGGAATGATTTTTCGACTTATTTCATATATAGTAATAACAAAAATGAAATTTATAACATAACATTCCATAAACTTCAAATACGATTACACGCTGCCCTAAATGGGACTTTTAATTAAATAAGTACCTACGCAGAGGTTTGTAGAAAAAACAAGTCCACGCAGGGACCAACACAAGATAGATGTCCGCACAGGGACTATAAAGATAAGTCCACGTAGGGACTGAAATACGATAAATGTCCTCGCAGGGACTAAATTTAAAATACAATATTACACAAGGAGACTAATGGTCTCGTTTCTTCCTTCCCTTCAGTAGGTTTGCTAGGCCCTTGAGAAATCCGCGATTACTGTTGCGTTCTTGCTCGAAGTCTCGTTCCACACGGTTTAAACGGTGGAGTATTTCTTCTTGCTCTGGTGGAGAAAAACGTGGTTGCTGCGACGGTTGCTGGACCGGAGGTCTAGAGGGTATTGGATACCCATGAGCTGAGTAATCTGCTCTCCAAGAGGTCCCATGGAGGGCATTATAATTTGCCGCTATCACATATGGGTCGGCATCATAGTTATAGTTGTAGTGCGTGTGAGTCGGCTACTCAAACGGATTGTACGCCGTGGAAGCGCCGTACGCTGGTATCGGATTGTCATATCCGAATGGTGGCGGAGGTGGTGCAACTGGTGCAGAATTCACCTCTGCAGGGTGACCAGAAGGTTCCCCTAATTGTGGTTCTTCTTCAGGTACTGACGGAAAGTGACTAGCACTCGAGTGGCGAGGGGTGCTGAAATGAAATTCCCCTCCTCGGGTAGACATCCGTGCGCCTGATCTTCTTCGCCTTGGCGGATCTGGAATTACTGGTTGAACCGGTGGCGGTGGCGGTGGCGTAACGGCCACGAACCGCGAATCCTCAGAAGGATCCTGTTGTTGCTGTTGATCATGAGGCGAGTAATGTTTTGAAGGTGTAAAGTACCAATTACATTGGTCAAACCTCACCTGGTAGCTATCGGGACCTTGATAGGGCGTTCCATGGAAGGATGACCCATCCGAGATCTCGATTGGATGATTGGGAGTACCCCTTGCAGGCTCGACGGGATCTGTATCCTCGTCCATATCCACTGCATTATCTTCAGAAAAGTGATCCTCTGGTCCTAGAGGGTTATACCCTATTGGCTCTTGGACGTAGGGTTAAACTGTCCAATGAAGAAAGGTGAAGGATCGCCATAAGATCGGTGCGAAGCAGATCGCTGTAGAGGTAAAAAGGATGGTTGATGGTTATTGGGATTATTTTCCGAATCTGGTCCAAATGAATGGCGGTATAAGGGTGTTGAGCTATGCGAGGTAGAATGTCTCGCAGGTTCAAAAAGGTTTCTTCGTCTCTGTGGTTCTTCACTCCTTGTACTGGAAGGAGCTCGTGTGTTCGAAGGTCTAGCTTCGTGATCATTGTGAGTAATGATCGTTCCTCTGCCTCTTCCTCCTCTTCCTCGTCTGATTGCAGGTGGCATATTTCCTGCTTTCAAAACTTTAAATAACAATCAACAATAAAAAGATAAACTGGAATAAAAATTCGAATTTGTCCTATGTTCTTGTCTAGACTCGAGTATGTGCAATTGTGTAACTGAGATTAAACACAAAGGCTAGTGTTTAATTCACTCAGTGTTGGCTCTGATACCAACCTGTCACACCCCGATTTCCACGTGTCTCACCGGTGGGCCCGGTGGGGGATTACCGTGACGTAGTTGGCAACATTATAGTCAAACCACATAATATATATGAATGCACAGCGGAAGCAATAAGATAATATATTTCAACATTAAGTGTAATATCAATGTATCACCATTGTTGAAATAATAATCCACAGGGGAACAATGAAAATAACAAAAGTTTTGTTCAACAGACTTCAGGCATCTTAAGCTTGCGAGACTTCTAATGATGCTAAGGAGAAATCCCAGCCAATTTCGCATAGTACCTGCATTTAGTCTTTTGGGGAAAAGACGTCGGTTTACACTGGTAAATACATTCAACTGACACTTTTGTAAAATGTTTGATAAAATTGGTTTAAATGCTCAAGGCACAAACTCTTTATAACTTGGGATAATTTATAATCAAATCTTGTAAAGAATTACATGTTACTATGCGTTCGGTCGCCCGAGTCGTATCGGGTTACAGTTTAATAGACACACCACATAGTATAAAACCGTGGCGGGTAACCAACGGCTACACTTTTATAGTCATAGACATAATGCCGGGTGTACGCCTACACCGGGATGTCAAGGTCGTGGCCATTCGTAAATGCTGACAAGGATATCCGGGACATGGTCATTAAGCCCCCAAAGGCGTCAAGCCAACAAAACAAGTTTTTAAACGGGTCACATTGATAATACCCAACTACTAATGAGTTGGGGTCAATTGCCCGACCAAGCGGTATTTTAGATACCGTAACCCAAGCCCGTATAACGGAAAATAAGTTAAAAGTATTTACCTTTGCAAGTATAATCCCTAATTGAATAAATCACAGATAGCTTTTACTGGTCTCCTATTCTGGAACGAAGGTTTAATTTAACCTATTAGAATCCTAACGGGTCTTTAATTTAGCCGTAGCTTAGACCGGTCAGTTTCAAAGTATAGTTACGGTTTAATCGCGTGAAAGGCGAAAACCGTGAATGGAGTGTGATTTTGACCCAACAAGTTTGAAGACTTGTTTTATATGGGTATAATAATCATACTCTGGATTTTGGGGTCAAAACAATATGGTTTGACCCGTTTCGGCTAATTTATGTAAACTAGTTACATAAGCCGAACCGTGCGCGCAAAAGGCGCAACGGGTAACCGTAAGAGTCCTACACTGTTTTCCTAAGTCAACATGCTTTAAAGAGGTTGTGGTATCAGTAGGATACCTTCCATAATGCCCGTAACGAGTTTAAGTTGATATTATGCCCCGTAGGGGTATTTCGGTCTTTTTAAAGATTATAAAAGAGGTTTCAGAGTTCTACAAGAAATCTGAGTTTCCCGAACAGTTTATAAAGTCTAAAATACTTTATTTATTAATAAAAATCAGAAGCAACTGGAATCGGGTCAAAAGACCTTGTAAAACTCAAGTTATGGCCGAAAAGGGCATATTTGGTATTTACTGAACCGTTGCCATAACCGCAGGTTATGAGCAGGTTAAAAATAATTAAAAATATTTAAAAATCCCAAAATATTATTTTATAATAGTGAGTAAAAGGTTTGGTGTCGAAATCCGGGTTTAGATAGGCGTTATGCTAATTGCGCTATTTAATTACTAAAGTTTCGCAATTTACGCTATTTAGCATAACTCCTATTCTGGACCGTGGATTGACATGAAAATTTAGGGACATGCTTAGAAATCAGTAACAAAGGTTATGATCCTTTCACATGTCCGAAATTCTCGTTTTAATTTAAAAAGGGCGTTACAGTCAACTTTTAAGCATTTAACGGAAATGTGTAAAAGACTCGGACAAACAACGAACCGGTCACAGAGGGTCATAACATCATGTAACCTGGTTCTAAGAGAGTCCTAAGGCATATCTAAATCAAACTTTAACGGGTCAGAACTGAAGTCAAAGCAAAAGTCAAACTTTTGCGACTTTCGGCTCCGAACCGGGTCTAAACATCAAATGGTCGGATCAAACAAGCTTAGACTAGTTAATATACTTATTATCATGTTTTATGAGTGTTTAAATAGGTTACATATCATCTACATTACAGATTACGTGTAAAATCGCAAAATAGCTTTCTGTTGACTTTTTCTAAGCATGTTTGACTCGTCATTTGAACTAGTTAGAGTGGTGATCAGGGGGAACCCTTTTAAGGGTTTATTACCCACATAATACCAACTTATAACTACTTTTAATTCGAGATATGACTGAGCCAATGAGGACTAATCTCGAAGTCAAACAGTAATTACGACGGTTTGATTTTTAGCTACATAACTAAGCAAAAACTAAACCACAAAGGATTGAACGACTTACAGAAGTCTAATGCAGATAGGAGAAGACTTGAGAGTGTTCTTGAGCTCCAGATGTGATCAAGAAGGTGTGAGGAACATTGTTGCAACATTATGGCCTTTTATAGGCAATGAGGATCACTAAGATCATCACACAAGGGTCTACAAGGCTCCCTTGATGACCAACAACTGTCCCTCAGTGCTAAAATATGATTAGGGGTCGCCCATATCTCTGGAAGATCTTGGCATTAATGTTTTACCGCTTAAAACAGCCAACAGCCAACTTTCTGTCGCTGGGCGTCGCTTACGGACCGTATGGCATGGCCCTTGCGGTCCGTAAGCCTTTGGCGGAAACACTTTTACCCCTTCACCCCCTTACGGTCCGTAAGGCAGGACCCTTACGGTCCGTAAGCGCTTAACAGTGGCAAAAAAAAATAACCTTTCAAGGTTTGAATAGTCAACTTGCAAAACATAATTCTTCTGGCTTTCCTTTAACCCATACTTGACCAGATGTCTACCCCATTATGCATTATGGGTTTGCAAAGGATGGGCTCATGCACAATTATTTAGGTTGCATTATTTCTTAGGATTTAGGTTAGTAATTTTGATCCTTTGATAATTGGTAATGACCGGATTAAGATATATTAGATGCTTATTAATTTTGCTTAGGGTCTCGGGATTTATAACGACGAAGCCGCTCAGAGGTATAAATTTAACATGTCGACATAATCGAAAATCCTACCGCATATCTTAATTAAATCCGGGTTTATGTTACTTTTGTCGTATGCGACACGTGTCATTTATTTATTGAACATAAAATTCCGAAGTGTTACAATTATTATGGTGTGAGTGTGATTGTTTGTAACTTGTTAATAGTATTTGATCTTTGTTCTGAACCATACGTTCTTGGTGCCGTTGGCAATCTAGATATAGTGGGAGGGATTTGGGTTGGATATGTTAATTGATCCTCGGGAGATAACCTCATATTTTATAAATCCGAGTACTTAGTCCCCTTTCATCACAAATAATTGCACACACATGAACCATGTCTTTGTGGTTCTTTCTAGTTGAATATTAACATTTGTTGTCATATAAACAAAACCTGAAACCCGTGAAGATTATTCTTTCTCTCAATCGTTCACAAACTTCTTAGTTATTTTTTAGTTAATTTTAGTTCTTAAAACCAAACAACCAAATCATTGAAATTATTTTTCTGCATTCTTGTTTAATTTAGTTAATTTGCAAAGCTACTTAATAAATGCATTTTCCATAAACTCCCTATGTTCGCTACCCACTTATCGCTATTTATTTTGTGTAATTGGATTATTTTTGAGTGAGTTTGACCTCACGTCAATTTTCTTTTCTAGTTTCTTCATTTCTCCTCAGCAAATCTCGTCTTTTATCTCAAGAATCCTTCTTTTAAGCTTTTTGACCTACAAAACACCAAAGCACAAACAATTATCTAAATCTAGGTGAATTTGCAATAAACTACAAATATCAGGGTTTTAGACATTGAAATGTATGTATTCTTTCCGAAACATCAGTTGTACTAAATAAAATGGAATTAGTAGTTTACTTCACTAAGAATGTATTTTTGAGGGTCGAAAAACTCTTTATACATACTTTCACTTGGGTTTTGATCATCACACGAGTCGATAGTCCCATGGGTAAAAGTGTAGTCATCTTAACCTCTTAGTTTCCTCACTCGGTTGGATTTGTTGACATTAATTACATTAGTATATTATTTGTAGATATTAGTCAGTTGTATACGGCTTTTGGTACCCTTAATCAGATTTGGGTGTAAGCTTCTAGTCTTAAACCAGATCTTATAAGTAAGTTTCTGGCATTGAACCGGATCTTACAAAAGTAGGCTTCTGTTATTGAACACAATCTATTGGGGGCTTCTTGTATTGAACTAGATCGAGGCAAAACAAATTGTAGTAAAATACCAGATCGGGTGAAAGGCTTCTGGTATCTCACCTCACTAGTAGGCATAGTTCTTATCGTCAAGTTGAGTAGTAACAAAAAATAGAGAATCATTATTTCCAGCCATATCGCCAATAAAATAAACACAACAGATAGCCTAATACCCCAACACCAAATACAAACATTAACAGTCTGATACCTGATACTAATTAACCAAACCACTGAACTAAGCAGCGGAAGTAAATACGAACCCTAATACAAGAAAATTACGACAACAACTAAGAAAACAAACCCAACAACATATATGAACTTGGCAGCGGAATATATATGTATGTTGTGTCTATTATTGTTATATTTACTCTTAGTTTGAATCATTAATAGTTAAATGAGGGTTTTTATGATTAACCCAACAATATATATGTATGTATGTTATATATGTTATTGTATATTTACTCTATGTTATTATCGTCACTATTATTTTATTACATAGTTTTTATTCATATTCATTGAAGAAACATCAAACGTCTAGTCTGGGTTTTGTCTCAAGCATGTAAAATAATCAAACCGAATAATATATATCAGTCACTCTTTAACCGCGTAACACATGACTATAAGGCCACCCGGGGCGCCATGTCATGAACCAACATCCATGCGTTTTGGACCGTGAAACACCGCTGCCGCCATATTTATCACGCGTGGAATATAAAATGCTTGCCCATGAACACGCGTTATTTTGTTACCGTTGTGGGATGAGAGCCGTTGTTATATGACAGTCAAAGGAGGAGGTTTATAAAAAGAGCTTCTGTCCATTTTTTTTTTATATACATTCAATCTTCAAACCTCAAAAAAATACAATCCTTTTCACCTACAAAAATAAAATCTTGCAAAATTTTAAAAATGGAATTTCCAATGGATTCATTTCCGATAGACACCAATAGCGATACGTCTTTCGACAATGACACGCTTGAATTTTTCGAGAAGGTGTATAACGAACTTGAAAGTTCGAGCCGCCCAAAGAAGAAAATGGTAGATCGTGATTGTATACATGCCAACAAAGTGTTAATGAAGGATTATTTTGTGGAGAATACGGTCTACAATGCCAAAACGTTTAGAGATCGGTTTCGTTTACCAAAAGATTTATTTTTAAAGATTGTTGGAGACATCGAAGCAAGCGAAGAATGGTTTTAAGAAATTACGACTGGAGGGGCAAACGAAGTTTCACGCCGATACAAAATGCACAGCCGCCATTCGCCAACTAGTGACAGGTAACCCTCCTGATCAATTTGATGAATACTTAGCAATGTCGGATAGACCTTCGCATGAATGTTTGCAATTCTTTTGTAACACGATCATTAATGTTGGTGCATACATCTGTCGACTTCGTCTTGTATCGAGTCTTAGACTACATTGTATAGATCAGGGCACGTTTTACAAGAAAATAGGAAGTATTAGTGTGTTAGAAGTCTGATTTCGCTCCCAGGTCTAATTCCTCTCGTAATGTCATTTTATGTGATTTCGCCCGAAATCACATCTTCTGATTTCGCTCCAAATGTTGAGATGTCATTTCGGGCGAAATTAGAACCCTATATATAGGGCTCTCAGAAGCGAAATCAGTAAGCCATTCCCTTGTATTCCTTGCCGAAGTGCTGCCGGTGTGAGGTTTGAATGTAATCAACGTCAGATCAATACAATCAGTGACTTAAGTGAAGATTAAGTTGTTTCTACCTTTGTTTCTTGTTTTCCGCACCTGAAATGAAGTAAAACTCCTCTAAACGACTCATTTGGGTCAGTCACACGATCCTACAATTGGTATCAGAGCCAGTTGGAGGAGTTCTGCAGTTTACAGCCGAATTTCATTGAAATTTCTAGCTTCTACACCTTCTTTCATCATTTCAGGAAGATTTAACGGTCAAAATCGGACAAAATTTCTCAGATTGTATAAGATTAGACATAGACAAACCCTTGCAAGTTTCACGGTTAAAATCGGTTTAAAAATGGACAAAAATGACCTCCGAGTTGATTTCGCTTGAACAGGATAATTCTGATTTCGCTCAAGATATAAGCCTGATTTCGCTCCAGGGTGCCTAATTTCAGATTTCGCTCCAAAATAGTTGGCTAATTCCGCTCCTGTGATACAAAGTTGAGGTTTCGCTCCAAAGTTTGTCTTGATTTCGCTCCAATCAACAAACTTTTGATTTCGCTCCTGTGAACACTGCGATTTCGCCCCAAATATCAGTTAGTGATTTCGCTCCTAAGGGTTGTTTGCTATTTCGCTCCAAAGGTGTATTTGGGTTAATTTCACTCGAAAGCTATTGTTTTGAAATACATGATACTGAAAAATGGATAACGATTTTTTCAACGCGTTTGCAACTTCGTCTACTCCGGTTGTCATTGCTCAAGCCATGAATTTGGAAAATGAGATAGGAACTACACAAAAGCCCCCGAAACTGATGAGTATCGAAGAATATTACGGGTGGAAAGACAGATTCGAAAACTGGGTCCAGGCAAATCATCTAAGGTCTTGGGAATGTATTCTGAAGAAATATATGTTACCACGTACAGATTTGCAGGTTATCAAAGAGCTATCAGAGTTTACTGATCAAGAACGGAATATGTATAAAGCCGAGAAGATGATGATCAGTCTGCTTCAACAAGCCATTAAAGAAGACATCTTCATATTGCTTCAGCATGACAAAACATCGAAATCGATTTGGGATGCTCTTCGTGTTAAATTTGAAGGTAGTGAGAACATGATTAAGAGCAAGAAAGCATTGCTCAAGAAAGAGTTTGATCTGTTTAGCAGTCTGCCGGGTGAAGACACAAAGAAGCTGATTGAGCGATACTGCCACTTAGTGCGATCCATGTCGATGCTGAGTATTACAAAAGATCGTGAAGAGTGGGTAGACAAGTTAGCTGATGCGTTACCACAGAAAGAGCGGGGAACCTACTTGATGATTCTGAAAAATACTGGGGTGTATGATGGATTAACAATTTCTCAGTTTATCGAGAAGATCGAGGGTCAGGATTTGGAACAGCAGAAGATCGCTAGGATGAACAGTCCAAGTAGTTAACAGGATGTAAAAATGTATTACAAAGGTAGTGTTCCAGTTCCAGAAGCTGAAAGAAGTCCGAAAATACAGACTGCATTTAGTGCTGAGGATTCTACAGAAAAGGTTGATCAGAGTTCAACTAAAAGCAGCGGTGGATTTTCTTCATTTCCGAGTGTCAATCCGAAAGAGTCAACTACAAGTTTTCATTCTCAGAGCACGAAAACTGGAAATGGTTATATGATCCAGTGCAACATAGCTTTGAATCTTCCAGAGGGTCAAAGTTTTTCGGAAGAAACGGCGAAAGATCACATGGCATTGCTTGGTTCTATGCTTCTATCTTATGAAGGTCTAGTTGCTGGTCGGATCGGGAATCCTATGCTCACAAAGGAGGATTACGATCAGATAGACGCTGAAGAAATGGAACTGATGGACATCAAATGGTGTCTAGCCAGTGTCCTTAGACGAGCTGAAAAGTTCAAGCTTATTACTGGAAGAAATGACTTTCTTGATGCACATGTTTCTACTTTAGGTTTTGATAAATCTAAAGTTACTTGTTTTCGATGCAGGGAGAAAGGTCATTTCAAGAGGGAGTGCAAGAACAGGGAATCTAGTGGAGCTCAGAATCAGTTCAGAAAAGATGATTACTACCGGAAAGCCATTTATCAGCAAGTGGGTCAGCAACAACTACAAGAACCACAGGTGGCTCATGGTAGAAGAATCGAGGATTCAAAGAGAGCATGTTTGGTGGATTTTAATTGGAACGACTACATATCACCAGAAAGCAAAGTCTGTTTAGTTAATCAGGATGATGAAAAATTACCTGAAGGCTTTAGCTGGGATATGTTTGTAGACGAAAAAGGAGAATTTAAAGCATTCATTGCTAAGATCGTTAGAGAACCAGATATGTTTGCCACATGGATGAAGTCTATTGGTGAGACTGTAAAGAATGTGGAGAAAGAGTCTGTTGTTTCTGATGAAAACTCAGAAAGTGTTGATGAAAACTCACAGAGTTCAGATGAGAGTGTTCAAAGTGATGCTAGTTCAGAAAAAGAAGTTGTCTTTGATCAAACACCATCTGATTCTGGTTCATCAGATGATAATTCTGAAAAATCAATCGAGTTTGATCAGTCACCTCTAGATGAGAGTAGTAACGATGAGGAAGAAAAACATATTAACATTGCAAAATCTCATCTTTCTCCTGAAAGTTTTCATTTCTATTTTGCAGATCGCTTGGAGAAACTGAAGGAGAAACGAGTTGCAAAAGAGCAACAAGAAATGAAGACTGAAAGTGCTGTTCAAAATGAGAAAGTTGAATGCGTTGCTGAGGAGATTGTTGAGACTGAACAGGTTAATCAAGAAGAAAAGGTGATCGAAGTAGAGAAAGTTGTCGAAGTTGAGAAGATAATAGAAGTTGAAAAGATTGTTGAAGTCATCAAGCCTTGCACAAAGTGTTTGGAATCTTGCAAGGAATGTGCAGCAAAAGACGAGATGATAGTTGAGTATGAGAAGAAGAAAGAGCAGTTGTTGTTCAATCTCAACTATGTAAAAGAATCTTATGATGTCTTGAACAAAACTGTAACTGGTCTTCAAAAGACAAACTCTGAAAGAGAACAAGCATTAACGATGATGAATGCTGTGATGATGACCAAGCAGAAAGCTATCAACTTCTACATCGAAGAGAGTGCTAAGTGGAAACAAGAGTTGGAAACCGAGAAGATTGAGAATGAGAGAATCAGACGCTTATTGCAGAGTTATTCTAGTTCTGATTATCTTATTGATCGAATTTATCCAACTGTTGCAGGTATGGAAGCTTTTCAAGACCCAAGCCAAAGAAGAAAGATACTGGTAAGAAACCGACTGTTAGTTATAACAAGTGTCCGCCTCCGATCTGGGAAGGGTATTCTCCTAGAAAACCAAACGAGGAGCAACTTGAAAAAGCAGTCAATATTAAGCTAAAAACCGATACAATTGATGAATTACTAGAAAACATTGACGTTACGTTCACCTCGTGTGACACTGATCATGAGTCTGAGTCAAAGTCTGAATCTGGAGGGTTAAGTTCGTCAGTCAATGGTCCAAAGTCGTCGGTCAAACGGTCCTATAGTAAAGAATTTTTATTATCAAAAGCAAATTTGGATAATGAAACATTTGAAGTAGCATACACTTTAAATGATTCTGAAAAATTATATTTTGACAAAGAGTTTCCAATAAGAAGTGTTCGTTTTGGAATGATCAAAAAGGTTTTTAAAATGACAGAAATTAATATTTCTGAAATAAAAGATTTAAATCTTACTGGAAAACCTAAAAAATACACTTCAAGAGTGCAACAACGTTTAAACAAGAAAAAGGGTTACAATTCTGGTCCTGGTTTTCAAAAGAAATCAAACCAAAATCGTAGCTACAAAAAGAAAGGTTTAGGTTTTATTCCACCAGAAACCTATAAAAATGAGAAAAATTATAAAACAAAAACAAAATTTGTTTCAGGTGGAAGTTCTGAAGATGAACAGAAGAAACCGTTCTGGAGACAATCTAACCAAGAGTTTCTTGCTGAGAAGAAAAGGAATGGAACTGGAGTGTTTCATCCAAGAGAGACTCACATCTGTTTCAAATGCAATGAAGCTGGTCACATTGCATGGAACTGTCCGAAAAATGCAAAGACAAAATAAGGAGTTTCTGAGAAATTAAAAGAAAAAATTGTTGATGTTGAATCACCAACTGAAAACTTCAAAATTTTTGAAAATTCCATTCATGAAGTTGGTGAATGTTCTAAGAAAAATCTTTACAAAAAGAAAGGAAAGAACAACCAAGTTTGGGTTGTTAAGCAGGTAGATGAGAAAAACGGCGATGAATCTGGTTCCACAAAGCCAGAGGAGCCACAGGTTGAGGTAAAAGAGGTAAATTCTGTGTTTTCAGTAAGTGATGATGAATTTCCATCACTAAAGTTTGAAGAGATTAAACAGAAAGTTGGTAAGATTGAGATCTCGGATCAGTTTTACTCCGAGAAAAATGAGTTTGATGTCGAGAAAACATTCAATGGGAATGTTAAGAAAATATATGGGAAAATGCTTAATGGGAAAGCAAAAGGGGTTAGAGATTTTTACGCAACTAAAAAGGCAACTTTTAACCCAACTGAACAAGAGCTGAAAGAGCTAACAACACCCAAGGTTGGTCAGACTTGGGTGGAAATTCGTTTCCCTTGAAACATCTGACTATGCCGGAGATCCCAAGTTTGTAATCGTGGATCAGGAATCGGCATCATTCTTGTATAATGTTTTTGTGAAAGATTTGAAAAATTGTTGAAATTTTTACAGATGGAGGGACTACGCCGAAGCTTCCAGGTTGGTAAGTGTGAAGCAGGAATCGGCATTTTGTTCTTACAATTGGTAAATGATCTAGTGTAGATGTTCTATTCCTACACTGGGTAATGGTGATTGTTGTTACAATTGGTACAGAGGGCGCATACTTGCTTACGGTAAATCAAGGACATTAATTTGTACTTGATTTACTACATATGGGTAAAAGACAAAGATGATGAACCATATCCCCGATTTTATTAATGACGATTCTACAATTGGTAAAAACAAACTTATTTTCCGGAAAAATCATTTGGATTAAAACAAACTTAAGTGTTTTGAAATCTAAATGAGAAAATAGTTTGTTGAAAGGGGGAGTTCTGATTGTTTATGCCTAATGGATGGCGAATTGATGCGATTCGATATCGGTTGTCACTTTATATGTACAGTTTGTTTTCAATTTTCTTTATTTAGGTCAAGAGTCTAGTCATGTTTTCAATTTTTCTTTAACGTGTTTGCATTTTAGGGGGAGTAGAAAATTTCAGAAAATCCAAAAACATAGAAAATTTGAAAAAGCCAAAAACATGATAAAATCAAAAACGAGTTTTGTTGTGAAAAAGAGGAAATGATAGTACATCAGTGGACTGTCACAACATGCTAAAGAATTGAAAAGTTAAAATGTGATAAACAATCTTACTGTGGATGTGTCAGTAGGTTTTTGCACATTTAGTAAATTGTGACAAGATATAAACCTAAAAATTCAAACTTGCTTATTTTGTGGGTAACAACTTCTTGGATATATAGGTAACCCCTGAAATCTTGTTTGAAAGGTCCCTTATTCTGAGATACTAGGTCTTTATGCTCAGTGATATCTGGGGTATTATCCCGGGACTTCTGCTGTATGGAAATACTGACCTAGTCCCCGGATAATACTTTCTGCAAATGCTTAAAATACAGCATCGCCCTCAGCAAATTGATGAAACAATAAAATTGATAGTCATTGCTGTTGTATCAAAAGATCCTCTAAAGGGGACACACCAAAAGTCGAAGCCATCATCTCTTTGCGTATACGGATGTATCGACCTGAGCTCTCACGGCCCTCGCAATTAACCCCTGACAGATATCATCTGTGGTATACTCACTTGTAAGACTGAATATTGGGATCTGGATTCGGGAGTATATTCAAGTAGTGTGTTTTAGCATAAACTTTTGAAAAATACAAAAAGATTTTCGACAACTGATGTTGGAAAGCTGATTTTCAAAGTCTCAAGTGCTAAACATGATGACCATGTGGTGAAGGGAAGTCTGAAATCAAAATGTTCTTCAAAATTTAATCCTACAATTGGTTCATCAAAAATCTTTGTTTGATCTGAGGGAGAGTCAGTGTTGATGCATGTCTCTATTGTTGAAAAATGAGAAATTTACTTTGAGGTAGAGTTTATGCAGGTTAAGTATGAGTTGGTTATCAATCCTGAGCAGAACTAGGGCCAAGTTTCGATCTTGAATCAATCTTCTGAAGAGCCAGGTCATTCGATTCTGAGAAGCTTATGAGAGCCAGATTCAGATACTTGAGGACTCTGTGGATAGAGCATGTGCCAGGTTTCGATTCTGTGGACAAAGCTTGAGCCAGGATAACAATCATAGACCTGTGAAAGCCAGACAACGATCCTGAAGCTGATGATGCTGAAGAACTAAAGGAATGCCAGCATATCGCAAGGGGGAGTCTGAAGATGAGAAGAGAGAGTAAAGCCCATAGACTGATCAAGGCTGAAGTTTGAGAAGACTCGACACAGTCAGACTCGTCAACATCTGAGGGGCAGTCTGTTTGTACATACATCTGTCGACTTCGTCTTGTATCAAGTCTTAGACTACATTGTATAGATCAGGGCACATTTTACGAGAAAATAGGAAGTATTAGTGTGTTAGAAGTCTAATTTCGCTCCTAGGTCTAATTCCGCTCGTAATGTCATTTTATGTGATTTCGCCCGAAATCACATGTTCTGATTTCGCTCTAAATGTTGAGATGTCGTTTCGGGCGAAATCAGAACCCTATATATAGGGCTCTCAGGAGCGAAATCAGTAAGCCATTCCCTTGTATTCCATGCCGAAGTGCTGCCGGTGTGAGGTTTGAATGTAATCAACATCAGATCAATACAATCAGTGATTTAAGTGAAGATTAAGCTGTTTCTACCTTTGTTTCTTGTTTTCCGCACCTGAAACGAAGTAAAACTCCTCTGAACGACTCATTTAGGTCAGTCGCACGATCCTACAATTAAATTGTATGCCAAAGAGTTTCTTCGTAAACCGACGAGAAACGACATCGCGCATATTTACGCCATGCATGAGGCTAGATGGGATTTTCTAGGGATGCTCGGTAGCATCGATTGTACACATATCGAATGGAGAAATTGTCCAAGAGAGTTGCGAGGGGCGTATGTTAGGGGTGACATCAAATGACCGACCATCATACTTGAAGCGTTGAGGCCAAATGATTTATGGTTTTAGCATTCATATTTTGGTGTTCCTGGTTCAAACAATGACATCAATGTTTTGTACACATCGCCGTTGTTTCAAAGCGTAACAGATGGAACCGCACCCTTTTGTCCATTTTTTTGTTAACAGAAGATATTAAAGAAGAGGCTTTCTTCTTGTGGATGGTATCTACCTATCATGGTCAGTTTTTGTGGAAGCTCCTTCATTTCCTTTTAAGGTTAAAGAAAAGACGTTCAAGAGGTTGCAAGAATCGGCAAGAAAAGATGTTGAGAGGGCTTTTGGTCTTTTAAAGGGTATATGGGGCATAATAAACTGACCGGTTCGTGCGATGAATAGAAAAACAATACATAGCATAGTATATGCATGTATCATAATGCACAATATGCTAATAAAAGAAGATGGACGTGCAATATCTCCAGATTGGTTGTCGGATCCCCCTACACAAGTTCACGTTCCCGAAAATGTCCAACAAGACTTGCGCAATGAAGAAATTCACTTTCGGTTGAGATATGATTTAATTGAACTTGTAGGTTCTATATGTTTATTTTTAAGTTGTAACCTTAAATATGTCTAGAAATATTGTTTTTTTATTTAAATGAAATTTATAATATATAATTTTATTGTTTTATTGTTAATTTATATTTAAAAAAACATAACTAGTGATGGGCACCACTAGTAAAATCCATCACTAGTGATGGAATGAAGGTCGATGACGTGGCGGAATTTGATTGGATATTGTGAGTGATAGAATTTCATCACTAGTGGAACATCCCTACCCCTTAAGACTGGGCTTTAAATTCAAGCCATTCTATTGGGCATTATCTGACATGTGGTGTTTAAGTCAACAAATGTGCATTATGGGGCTTGAAGTTAAAAATGTAGTGGTATAATTCCTTATATTGGCCGAACAATGAATACCAAATTATTATCTGTTTTAAAAAATAAAACAAATAATATTATTATAAATGAGTTAGAAAAATTTTGTTGGATATCACAAAGTTTATGAGGCATGTTTGAGGAAACGTCCGACCCATTTTTGAAAGAAAACGTCCAGAGGACGGTGTTGTGAGGCTTGGTGGGGCGTTTTGGGGGGAAAAAAGGCCCAATTCCCTGTTCTAAGAAAGTGACTCTGTGACACCTGTGTCACCGCGACCATCAAACAAATACCAAGCCGATGAAATATTGTATTTCATACTTGGGATCTTGTATAAATATGTGTATCTTTTGCACATATCAATTCTTGTTCAATTTCAAACTTTATATCGCTTTCTGGAGAATTATACGCAAACTGGTGCGTAAACGTACTCAGTTTAAATGCGACAAATACTCCGGAACATCAACATATACTTAACATACCTTAAATAACCTTTACACAACTTAGAAATAAGTTTTGAAGGCTTTGGTATGGCAAAAACAAGTTAATTCGCTCACAGGGACTAAACTTGACAAACTGCGAAAGTATGCCAATTTGAACTGTAACAAACATTCCGGAGCATGACCATAAGTTAAACACACCTTAAATATCATTTACATAGCTTAGAAATAGGCTTTGAGAGGTTCGGTGCGCTAAAATAAACTTTTGGATCATTCAGGGACTAAAAGTGTCAAAAAGTGCATAAGTTTGCACTTTCGTGCATAACTTACGTTCTGAATACATCCGTACATCCAAAAATCTACGTAAGCACTAAAATAATTTATTTTAGTGTTTGGGATAAGAAAAATCCATTTGTCGCGTCATTTGGATCATTTTTCGCGCTTTTGCGCGTTCCGTCGTAATTAAGCGAACATCGCGATCGTACGGCCAAACGAACCAACATCCGACATATTTTTGAGCATGTTTCATGTCCACAATGTTTATGCATCATTTTAGGGCCTTAAAGTTGGCTTTACGGGCCTTAGAAGTGTTGAAAATGGCTTAAATATGCGACAGGGACCTAAACTGTAAATTCTGAAAGTTTGTGCTGATCAGACAAGGCAAGGCGGCCCGCCTGAGTTTTGTGTGCATCCTAATGTGGGCCGCGTCAGACAAATAGACCAGATTCCATGTTTTCTGATCCACTTGCAATGGCCTTTAGATCACCAAAAGGGCAACGACACGTGTCAAATCCCTATGGTGGGGGCAAAATAAGCCACCACAACTTTGCAACAAGTGTACGGCTTGGATCGTGGCACGATATTCAAGAAACGATCCTAACGGTCTTGCTTTTCCTATAAATACCCCCCCCCCTTTTGGTTAAAAACCCACAAAATCTGATCTAAAGCTCTAAGTTGAGGCCTTTGCTTCATACCTGAGCTCCTGGATCGAGATTAGCTTTCGGGGACCCTTCGTAAGTGTTCTTTCGTTCTTTTATTCGCTTTTCGAGTCCGAAAGTCAAGCTTTGTTTGACTTTCCACGTTGACCAGCCTATGGTCAACATGAAGTTCGTTGGAACTTCATAACGTGAGCGTGATCACGATGGTTATAGTCCGTAGTGACTATACCTACTGATTACCACGTTATCTAGGCTCAGTGACGAGTCGTAGTTTCGGCCAAAATGCGCATTCTTGCGTATTTTGTAACCAAACTACTCGTGGGTATCAAAACCGTGTGTTTTGATACCAAACCTATTTTCTAAACTTAGTTAAGCATGTTCTATCATGCTTAGCTCGTCACTTTTAGTTTAGTGCTTATATAGGGTCGTAAGGTAAGCGATCTAAACAATCGCTTATACTTTCGAACCCGACCCATTTGGTCGATCATTAGGATCTGACCAAAACACATTAGGTGACCATAGCTGTAACCTCCCAAGGTTATACCTTATGGTCACGATGTTAGGCATTCCAAACGCGTTCTACGCGAACGACGCGTTAACGTAGCATAAGCTACCTAAACGGGTCGTAGTGGGTCGTAAGCACTTAGGCTAGGTTTCATTTTAGTATGTAGGCTTTGTTAAACCATATTACATGAGTCTCCATACTCTTTTGGTTTACGAACCCGCATCCTATCCAATCCTCCGATTTTGGTCCGGTATATTAATATAGCTACCTATTAGGTGTCGTTTGATATCCGTGATCTCTAGCAGTGTTTGGTTGTTATACAAGGACTTCAAAGCAATCTCAGGTGAGTACATAGAACCCCATCTTTTACTGTTTTCCAAACATTTTGGGGTGAAACACATGTGCCTACTTGTTACTTTTACGCTTTCAATGTTTTCATACCATATGCTTATTATGTTCGTTAGTACATATATAGTACATGATTTCATTGTGTTTATGCTATGTATGTCCATTGTGTGCATACTTAGTACAATCCATTTACAATACATTTCATGCTACGTATGCCCATTGTGTGCATACTTAGTACATTACTTTACAATACATTTCATGCTACGTATGCCCATTGTGTGCATACTAAGTACAATCGATTTACAATACATTTCATGCTACGTATGCCCATTGTGTGCATACTTAGTACATCACTTTACAATACATTTCATGCTACGTACGCCCATTGTGTGCATACTTAGTACAATCGATTTACAATACATTTCATGCTACGTACGCCCATTGTGTGCATACTTAGTACATCACTTTACAATACATTTCATGCTACGTACGCCCATTGTGTGCATACTTAGTACATTGTTTTACATTGCAATTCTGTTGCATATGCTCATCCAGCATATGAACACATTATACAACATTTTTAACCGTTGTAACCATTTGACTATGTGAACCGTCTTAACCCTTTGATTATATGAACCGTTTGTAACCATTGAACCGTGTGAACCAGCTGTATCTGTTGACATGATTTACATTTGACAATAGACATTTGACCATACACAAACATTTCTACAATTGTTAAACATCACATCTTGATGGTTTGGTTTGAGTAAGTGATCTAAGTAACAAGGCATGTGTAATATGATACAAGCATAGTGGATACGCCGCAGGTACTTCCTATATATAAGTGTTTGTGTGGTATTACATATCGTAGCGTTATTTGAATCATTCCAATTTGAGACATATAACATTTTATACAAATAACACACTTTTCACAAGACCTTAAATTACAAACAACTTATCTTATATAAACTCATTTTACATGGTTATTCAGTTAACCATACATTATTCTCTTAATTAGACATATCATCTGATCTTACCGTTCTTCAAATGATTTACAAGACAAAGCAAATTACAAGGTTCATGACTAAACATTTTCTCAATCATAAGTCATGAATTCTATTTTCACAAAACCTATGTATCTCACAGGCATTTTTATGCTGACGTACCTATTTTCACATGTGTTTTCAGGAGATGATGCATAGGACTTATCAAGACATACTTAGGCGGACCTGTGCCTTAGTGACTTAAAACGAGACAAGAACTAGTTAATTTATGTTATGTAATTTTTGGTTCTTGTTTAAACAATGTAAACTTTCATGTTTGATTAATAAAACGAAACTTCATTTGCCATGGATTTGAAACAATAAATTCTGTTACAACACTCCCGACGTTTCCGCCACGTTTTGTATGTTCTATGTGGTCGGGGTGTGACAGAAAAGTTGTTATCTGAGCCAATGGTTATAGGGAATTAGGTTATTAGTAATGCTTTGACCTAGTCTATAACCTTCCTAGGACCCTAACGCGAGTTTACTTGTGTTTAGTCATAAAACAATACCGTCACCTATCCTTAGGCGACGACCACAACAAGAACATAAATTTCAAAACCGCTTTGAAAACTAATCATCTGTTCTAGGATGATTGATTACTAGGTTTTGAACCCTCTGTTATAAAGTTTTGAACCCCTTTGAATTTTCAAAACTTTCGTCAAAGTTTTGGGTCCGAAATAGTGTGAACACGTGCAAACTGGAGAGTGAATGCTTGTACCCTGGGTTTTCTGTCTAAGGCTAGAGTGTTCGTACAAATCCACATAATCGGACCAGTCACTCTTACCTGGGAACTCTTGGGGTGAGTATCCACTTATAGGCGAGCATGTCTTCGCGATACACTATGAGGACCTATTTGCTTTGACTCAGCCTTGGTGTTGTTTGTTTGCTTCGTGGTTCAAACAAATTACCATCAACCATGATTATGGTCGGTAATTGTAACATCCTATTCTTACCCAATGCCATTTCATTGGTTTTCTTTCTTGTTTCTCTTTTAGAATGCCTCCTCGACGCGAAAACCAGATAGCAACTGCCGAGCTGGCAGAGATCATTGCGCAGCAAATGGCTGCTCAATTCCCAAACCTATTTGCTCAATGGAACCAAGCCAACAACAACAATAATGCCCCCTACAACTTCAAGACGTTCAACTCGGCTAAGCCATCAAAGTTTTCTAGGTCTCAAGGAGCGACTGCACTTCTGCAATGGTTCGACAGTTTAGAGAGCACCTTCAGACATGTTCAATGTCCAAACGAGCGAAAGGTAAAATTCGCATCTAGCATCTTTGAGAAACGAGCTTTGACATGGTGGAATGGTGTGATGAGAGATAGGGGTGCCGATGTGGCACTGGCTCAAACATGGCAAGAGCTTCGAGCTCTGATGATGAAGGAATTCTGTCCTCGTCACGAGATCAGGGCCTTGGAAACGGAGTTCGACGATCTTAAGCAAGTTAGCGGTGAGCGTCGAGCCTACACGGATCGTTATGAGGCGTTAAGTTTGTTATGCCCGAATATGGTTACACCTTTGGATAAGGCAATCGAAAAGTACATTGATGGCCTCCCTGACTCAATACAAGACATTGTGACTGGTAGCAACCCTACTACAGTTAGACAGGCCATTGAGCTATCTGAAACCTTGACTGAATCAAAGATCAGGAAAGGTAAACTTTTCCGAAAAGGTGACAAGAAACCGGTCGGGGAATCGAACCCAATCGAGGAATCAAAGACCATGGATGAACAGACTGAATCCCCTAAGAAGTCAAAGAAGCGAAAGGCTTCTCAGAACTTCGCCATGGTCGCTCACAATGGTCAAGCCGCCCCCAACCAACCAGCTCAACCCCCTGCTAGAAAACCATACAATGGAACTGCACCCTTGTGCAACAATGTAGCCTCCATCATCACGCCAATGTACAGTGCCGCAAATGCCAAACTTGTGGACTTATAGGCCACACAGCAAGAGTCTGCCCAGCTGCAGCTGCGCCAAACCAAGCTGGCAACAATCCTGCGCAAGGTCGTTTTCTACCAGGCTCTTGTTTCAACTGTGGCGAGATGGGTCATTTCCGAAGAAATTGCCCAAAGTTTGCTAATGCAAATCCAGCATAGGGATGAGCATCTGACTAACTAGAAGACAACATCGTTTAGAAATAATCACGTCTTATGTATTATTTTCTTTTGTTGTCAAGGTCCAAGAAACAGTTGTTATCGTTGTTTATAAATAAATCTTTTATTTACATTGCAATGTATTTCTGTGGTTGCATGTATAAACGACATATCCCTTACAATACCGACAATCAAGAAACTGTATTCCTTGAAGAACAAACTACCCCAAAAATTCTCCCATTCTATGATCTCTTGCGTCTTCCACGAAATTCCTAAGTACCTGTTTCTTCTAAGAAAAACGAAGTAAAAGGCGCAAGTTACAACACATGACGAATACCCAAAGTACCACTATAAATCCTTGATAGGGTACCTAAGGATTTCCCGTAAGTCCTTAATTGTTGTATACCTTAATTCGAATGTGGTGATTCCTTGTAATAAAAAATCGAATTTTGGGAGATCTTCCTATCTTCTCAAATAGATCCCAGTGGACATTGAGGCCCGTCGACTGGTTTCCATATCCGTATTCAATCGATATCAAGTTAATAACAAATTATAATCAAGTTAAACAATTATGTGACTTTGTACTTATGTGTTCCCTTATGTGTTGTTGTGTGATCCAAATTATGTTATCCAAATCCTTGTAGAATCTTCCATATCATTCATATAAAGGATTCATAGTAGGATACCCAAAGGTACTACATAAAAATCCTCAATGGACTTCTACGTTATAGTTAAGTCCCTTGGATTATAATGTACTACTTCATAATTAGACCCCTTGAGTGGTCTAGTTAAACAGATTGATCCAAAAATCTAGTTAGGGATATCATGTGATGATATAGCTGAAAGGACTCCTTGGTGGCCTAACTAAGAAGATCCCCTGTCAATCTAACTAAAAGGACCCGATGGAAGTCTAGTCACCCCCGTCACAAGTTTGATATCCTTCCCCAAAACATTACAAAACAAACTATGCGGACTGTGCAAGGGATTACATAATTATGGATGCATACATAATTATGGAATTTAGTGCACAGAAATCACAGCAAGTTCTGTCATGTGTCTAGAGTTAACTCTATTCATTTCCAACTCTGATGAAGCAACCATTGAAAATGACTCCGTTAGTTCATTTTCGTTTTTGAATATTTATCCGTTGAGGAAATGAATATCTGTTGTGTAATCCTTCATTTCCAACTCTGATGAAGCAACCGTTGAAAATGACTCCGTTAGTTCATTTTCGTTTCTGACGATTTATCCGTTGGGGAAATGAATATCCGTTGTGTAATCCTTCATTTCCATCTCTGATGAAGCAGCCGTTGAAAATGACTCCGTTAGTTCATTTTCGTTTTTGAAGATTTGTCCGTGGAGGAAATGAACATTCGTGTGCTTATTCCGTCATTCCCATTTCTGAAGAATACTGTTCGAGGAAAATGACTCCGTCTGTTCATTTTCGTTTCTGAAGAATGACCGTTAAGGAAATGACAGGATATTACCTTGCATATCGCTGATGGTTATTTGGCAGAGTCACAAATAGACTCCTACGAATAAATTTCGGGACGAAATTTCCTAAAGTAGGGGAGACTGTGACACCTGTGTCACCGCGACCATCAAACAAATACCAAGCCAATGAAATATTGTATTTCATACTTGGGATCTTGTATAAATATGTGTATCTTTTGCACATATCAATTCTTGTTCAATTTCAAACTTTATATCGCTTTCTGGAGAATTATACGCAAACTGGTGCGTAAACGTACTCAGTTTAAATGCGACAAATACTCCGGAACATCAACATATACTTAACATACCATAAATAACCTTTACACAACTTAGAAATAAGTTTTGAAGGCTTTGGTATGGAAAAAACAAGTTATGTTCACAGGGACTAAACTTGACAAACTGCGAAAGTATGCCAATTTGAACTGTAAGAAACATTCCGGAGCATGACCATAAGTAAAACACACCTTAAATATCCTTTACATAGCTTAGAAATAGGCTTTGAGAGGTTCGGTGCGCTAAAATAAACTTTCGGATCATTCAGGGACTAAAAGTGTCAAAAAGTGCATAAGTTTGCACTTTCGCGCATAACATACGTTCTGAATACATCCGGACATCCAAAAATTTATGTAAGCACTAAAATAATTTATTTTAGTGTTTGGCATAAGAAAAATCCATTTGTCGCGTCATTTGGATCATTTTTCGCGCTTATGCGCATTCCGTCGTAATTAAGCGAACATCGCGATCGTACGACCAAACGAATCAACATCCTGTTGGACTCTGTATGCCCAAGACACATATTAAATTGATGTGGCTAGTACGTTATGATCCAAGTCGGGTCATACCCAATAACAAGCTAGACAAACACCTATAATATTTGTTTATGATATGATCAAACAAATGAATATTAACACTTACAATATTTAGAAATCGGTTTTCTAAATAATTGCACTTGACAAACTAATAAATTATATGGAAAATTTATTTTGAGAGAAAATTTTATTTTGTTATTTAATGGGTTAAATGACTTAATAAAAGTTGTATAAGTCTTAAAACATGAGATGTTATAATTTTATAAAAGTTATAAAATTATATAAGACTTAAATTGTTATTATAAGAAAAATTTTGAATTTTTTTTATAAAAAATAAAAGCTAGGCCGCCCCCTTCATGGGAACTCACACAAGTTTTTTGGTCCAATCATATTGCATGCATTTTACATATCTAGATGAAGCTTGATTGGCCATTTTGGGTGGCAACTCTCTCTCTCTCGTCCTTTTAAGAAAAGGGGGTTCCAAGACTTGTAACTAATCTATCATTTTTACAAGTTTTTCAAGTTGCAAGAACACATAAAAACTCTCTAAAATTTTCGGCCAAAGTGGTGTTGATCAAGAGGGATTTTTCAAGTGTGCTTCAAGTGTAGAAATCCTAGCAACATAAGGTGTTCGTTGGAAGCTTGGGGTATGCAAGCTTGAGGTCTTCTCCTTGAAGATTTCCATTCAAGAATATCATCTTCTTCCATTTCCTTGCTCTTGGAATGGTAGTATTCTCAAACACCCTATGGTTGTGTTTTGATAGCATGCATGTCATATATGGATCCGATTTTGGGTTTTTGCATTTAAAATGGTTTTATATCTTGCAAAATAACATGTTTTAAATCCTCTTTCCGCTGCGTTTTAATTTTATTTGGATAAAATTACTTTGATAAACATGTGAAAAACCCAACAATGGCATCTAGAGCCGCTTATATGAGTGCTTGCTTCATCGGATTTAAAATTTCGGGTTTTCGGGTTTGTAGAAACCCTATGGCCGAAATTTTATCCATGGTTTTCCTTTTGTTTTTTCAAGATTTATTTCCTACATGCATAAAGGAATCTTAAAAAAATTATGTCATATGGATGATTTGTTTTGTTTGGACAAAATCCACATTTTTCGGTTTTTCATTCTTGGCCGTAAAATATAGGTTATAAAAGGAAACCATTTTGCTCTTCAAATTTATATATATTTGGATATATATTTTGGTGCTCATAACCTAGCCATGACCTTGTGTGAATCATTTTGTGTTTGTGATTTTATTATTCAATGGGTTGTAATAATTATTATTTTGTCTTCCATTTGTAAAAATATGTAATTTATTTATTTTCATTTGGTATGTAAGTAAATAGATTAGATGCATTTTATTTTACTAGAAAAATGTATTAGGATACTTTTATGTAAAAGAAGATGCACACAAAAATGCGGTTTTGGGTTTTGCCATTTTCGGGCATAAAGGACTTCATAGTTCTTAACGGGATTTTAGCCCGATAACCAAAACACATTTTGAAGTCCAAAGGAGTTTGGAGCTGAATATTAAAGACATTTGGAAGTTCAAAGAATGTGAAGAAATCACAACACAAGATGAAGACTTGAAGCATTTGGATGCGGGATCAAGTGGGAGTTCACCTACACCCCTCTTGTGTCTATCTTCACCCTTTAGGAAGGACCTTTTGACACACTTGTTTCGGCCAACAAGTGTGGTCAAAATAGTTGGCTATGGTTATGCACCTATTAATATGTGTGTTGTGCTTGTGTGGTTGCTTATTTTATTGTTTGGATGATATTTGGATATGCATGCTTAACAACAAATAATCCGGAACAAGCTTAAAATTGGTTCTTTAAAAATCATTAAAAGAGGTTAATAAAAGGTTATTAAAAATTAATGATTTTATAATAAAATGGGTTTTGTTAAAAGAACCTTGAAAATTGGTTTTCGTTAAAGTACCATTGATTTGAATGCATGCAAATATTTGGTACATAAATTTTTTCTAAACTAGAATTCTGAAAAATAAAATCCCTTTTATAAAACAAGTCAAACACCATCCTTTTATACAACACTCGAATTACTTGGGAACTCTTTGTGGGATAAAGGTCACCTAACCACATTTGAGGAAACTTGTATATTTGAGGTGGGTTCACCATGTTTGTGGGATAAAGGTCACCTAACCATTTATGTGTATAAACTCACATGTGTGTGTAAGTTGGACGACTTGATTTGGAAACCATGAACTTAGGGTCACCGAAGCATGGGGAACAAAGGTGTTGATGGGATTAAACATGCCAACTAAACATAAAGATGTTTAACCGATCCCATATAGCTAGAAGTTGCAAAGGGTTGCAATTGTCAAACGTTGACTACCTTGTTAATTTAAATAATGGGATAAAGGTCACCTAACCAATATTTAAATGTAACGTTGGATTCTAGATTTTAATTATTAATTGTCTATGAGACATTAAATGGGTATTAATGATTAAAATTTTAATAATATCGAAAATACTAAAATTGAACTTTGTTAAATTTTGTAGATGGCCGCTAACAATGCAAACCCGATTACCCAAACCGTCCGTAACCTATCACTAAGAACCATCCTTGAAAAGGATCGTCTCAACCATAACAACTTCATGGATTGGTTTCAAAACTTGAGAATTGTTCTCAAGCAAGAGAAGATATCCTATGTGTTGGACGATCCTATTCCCGATCAACCTGACGAGGAAGATGTAGAAGCCTACAATGATTGGGTTAAGTATACCGAGGACTCCATGCAAGCCTCTTGCCTCATGTTGGGAACTATGATTGAGATTCAAAAGGACTTTGAACATCATGGGGCATATGACATGATTACCCAATTGAAGGAAATGTTCCTACAACAAGCAAGGGTAGAACGCTTCAAAACGGTTCGAGCGCTTCATGCATGTCGGATGGAGGAAACCCAATCGGTCTCATCTTACGTCCTTAAGATGAAAAGCCACATTGATCGCCTCGAGAGGCTCAATTGTCCCGTCTCTAAAGAGTTGGCTACGGATTTGATCCTCAACTCTTTAACAAAGAAATTTGAAAGCTCTGTTATGAACTATAACATGAACGGATGGGACAAGAGCATTGGTGAGCTTCATGCAATGCTCAAAACGGCCGAAGCAGGAATGGGTAAAAAGGCTTTACACGTTCTAACGATCAATGAGGGAGGCAAGAAAGGGCATCACCCCGACACCAAAGCAAATGTTGCCAAGGGAAAGGGACACGTCAAAGGGAAGGGAAAAAGAAAGGCAAAAGCAGAACCACCAAAACCAAAAGAGAAGAAGGCAAAAGTTGCCACAAGCGATCCATGTTTTGAGTATGGAGAGATAGGACATTGGAAAAGGAATTGTCCAACCTATCTCAAAGAGTTGAAAAACAAGAGGGATGTCGGGCAAACCTCAGGTACAATCTTTATGATACATATTGATCTAAATGTTATTTCTTCTAACACATGGGTATTAGATACCGGATGTGGAACTCATATTTGCAATTCGTTGCAGGGGTTCAAAAGAAATAAGCATTACAAGAAGGGAGATACTAGTCTCTTCATGGGCAATGGAGCGAAAGTTCAAGTTGAAGCCCAAGGAGACTATATTTTAAAACTTCCAAGTGGTTTGGAAATATGTTTGAAAAATGTTTTGTATGCTCCTAGTTTGACTAGGAACATTATTTCTGTTTCCCTTTTAAAACAATATGGATTTGATTTGAAGTTTGTGAACAATGAAATTTATGCTTTGATGAATGACATGTTCTACTTTAAAGCTACGCCTTCAAATGGTATTTATGAATTGGTTCATGATAATAAATCATTTGATAATTCGATGTACCAAGCAAACACCAAGAAACTCAAAATGGATTTGAGTGAGACCTATCTTTGGCATTGTCGTCTTGGTCATATAAACAGAAATCGCATGCAAACACTTCAAAAGAATGGTCTTTTGGAAACAAATGAAATTGGTTCATTTGATACATGTGAATCTTGTTTACAAGGTAAAATGACCAAGAAACCCTTTAGTGGCACAAACCAAAGGGCAAAAGAGTTATTAGGCATCATACATTCAGATGTATGTGGTCCTTTTAAGCCAATGACTAGGAATGGTGAAAGATACTTCGTAACTTTTACCGACGACTTTAGTCGTTATGGTTATGTGTACTTGCTAACACAAAAAGATGAAGTTTTTGAAACATTCAAAGTCTTCCAAAACGAAGTAGAGAATCAACTCACCAGAACAATCAAAGTTCTTCGTTCCGATAGAGGAGGTGAATACCTTAGTGATGCTTTTCAAGATCATCTTAGGAGTTGTGGGATCATCTCACAACTTACTCCACCTGGAACACCACAACATAATGGTGTGTCTGAGAGGAGGAATCGAACTCTATTGGATATGGTTCGATCTATGATGGCTAGAAGCACATTGCCTCTGTCATTTTGGGGTTACGCTTTGCTCTCCGCGGCTCGTATATTAAATATGGCCCCAACCAAGAAAGTGGATAAGACACCTTTTGAAATATGGCATGGAACGGTTCCATCATTATCATATTTGAAGGTATGGGGTTGTGATGCTTATGTGAAGCAATACACCCCAAACAAGTTAGAAGTACGATCCATTAAGTGTATCTTCGTAGGATATCCTAAAGATGATATAGGATATTATTTCTACGATCCAACAGAGCAAAAGGTATTTGTTGCTCGAAAGGGTAAGTTCTTGGAGGATAAGTTCCTTATGGAAGGAACTAATAGAACAGTGGAACTTGATGAGGATCAAGAACCACAACCCGATACACGTTTGGTTGATACTAGCACTCAACAAGAGGTTGTTGAAAATGATCAAATGGTTGATCAACATACACAAAACGTTCGCAGATCTGGTAGAACTAGTAATCCACCTGAAAGATATGGATTTTTCATGGATGGATGCTATGTGGTAGATTCAGATGAACCAACCACATGCCATGATGCAATGTCAAAATCTGATTGCGACAAATGGCTTGAAGCCATGAACGTAGAGATGCAATCCATGTATGACAACCAAGTTTGGGAATTGGTTGTGCCACCTCTTAACTCCAAAGTAGTTGGAAGTAAGTGGGTTTTCAAGAAGAAAACAGATATGCATGGTAACTTGGATACTTATAAAGCGAGACTTGTAGCAAAAGGTTTCACTCAAACTCAAGGGGTTGATTATGATGAGACCTTCTCGCAAGTGGCGATGCTAAAGTCTATTAGGATATTATTTGCCATAGCTGCATATTATGACTATGAGATTTGGCAAATGGATGTCAAAACAACTTTCCTCAATGGATATCTTGATGAAGATGTCTATATGGTTCAGCCTGAAGGTTTTGTCGATCCAAAACATCCTAACAAAGTATGCAAGTTAAAGAAATCAATCTATGGATTGAAACAAGCATCGAGAAGTTGGAATCACCGTTTTGATGAAGAGATTAGGAATTTTGGGTTCATCAAGAACGGCGATGAAGCTTGTGTGTATAAGAAAGCTAGTGGGAGCACCGTCACTTTCTTAGTATTGTATGTCGATGACATTCTACTATTTGGAAATGACATTCCAACCATTGAAGGTGTAAAAGCATGGCTTGGAAGATGTTTTTCCATTAAAGATCTTGGAGAAGCTGCCTATATTTTGGGAATAAAGATCTATAGGGATAGATCAAGGCGCTTGATAGGTTTAAACCAAAGTGCATACATTGACAAAGTCTTGAAAAGGTTCAAGATGGAAAACTCTAAGAAAGGTTTGGTACCTATTCAAAAGGGGACAATATTGAATGTAACTCAATGTCCAAGCTCAAAGGATGAGCAAGAAAGAATGAAAGGAATCCCATATGCGTCTGCTATTGGATCCATAATGTATGCAATGATATGTACTAGACCGGATGTGTCATGCGCTTTAAGCATGACAAGTAGATACCAGCAAAATCCAGGTAACAGTCATTGGATGGCTGTTAAGAGCATATTGAAATACCTTAGGAGGACTAAGGATATGTTTCTAATATATGGATCTGGTGAAGAAGAACTCGTTGTAAAGGGTTACACGGATGCGAGTTTCCAAACTGATCGAGATGGTTCACGATCACAATCTGGGTATGTCTTCATTTTGAATGGGGCTGCAGTCTCTTGGAAGAGCTCGAAGCAGGATGTTGTAGCATTGTCCACTCCAGAATCAGAATACATCGCCGCCTCATTGACAGCACAAGAAGCTGCGTGGTTAAAGAAGTTCATTGCCGACCTAGGGGTAGTCCCTACCATTCAAGACCCCCTAGAGATCTTTTGTGATAACGAGGGTGCGATTGCTCAAATCAAGGAACCTCGTGCACATCAAAAGACTAGGCACATTGAGCGGAGATTCAACTACATAAGGGATGAAGTTGAAAAGGGAAAGATATGTATTCGCAAAGTTCACACCGATCAAAACATTGCGGATCCACTAACGAAGCTCCTTGAACGGCCAAAACATGAGGGTCATACTTGTGCCTTAGGACTTCGATATTCTAGTGATTGGATTTGATCTATTTTGTATTTGGATATTGGAACAATTGTTATTTTAACCTTTTATGGTATTTTGAGTTATGTTCCATTTTAGCATGTTTAAATCCGTGAATAAATTAATTATTCTAAATGTCCGTAGTCGATCATACTTGTGGGAACAAATATGAATGTAAGACTATTATGAACTTGGATTGGTGGATATTCATTAGGTATGAATATAGAGCAAAGTGTTGCTGCCAAAGTTCATAGATATTTGTGGGATACAAATATTGGACTGACCCGCTCTCAAATGTTACTGCATGGAATCATTTGTGATTGATCATAAGTAAATTTGAGCAAAGGCGAATATCATAGTATCCTCTGACCTGAGATACATATTGGGTCTTGATATTCACTAAATATTGTACCTTGACTTAGTTCTTCGCTGTCTGTAATAAGACAGTACACAAGGCTAAGCTCAGGTGTGGTACGAGGTGATTGTGAGAGACGTATGTAGTCAAGAAGGGATTTGTTCCTCTTATTCGTTGAGAGTAAGATGTCTAAGGCCTGTTAAAGTTAAATCAACAGAGAATGATCACACTGTGTCTCTGGATCTAACATGACATCTGTAACGAAAGGATAAATGATAGATTCACCTAAATCATATTCAAGTAAGGGACTTGAAGGGGATGATGTTATTGAATGGCACTTCGTCATACGTATTAGGGGTAGTGAACCGTTGTTAGGCGTTATTTACTACTTGCATCAATCTTCTATGTATCTTGTGCAAGTGGGAGATTGTTGGACTCTGTATGCCCAAGACACATATTAAATTGATGTGGCTAGTACGTTATGATCCAAGTCGGGTCATACCCAATAACAAGCTAGACAAACACCTATAATATTTGTTTATGATATGATCAAACAAATGAATATTAACACTTACAATATTTAGAAATCGGTTTTCTAAATAATTGCACTTGACAAACTAATAAATAATATGGAAAATTTATTTTGAGAGAAAATTTTATTTTGTTATTTAATGGGTTAAATGACTTAATAAAAGTTGTATAAGTCTTAAAACATGAGATGTTATTGTTGGAACCTGAAGGTTTATTCATGTAGGTTAACAATATTAGGGATTGATTATGTAATTAGTTATCTATGTTTTGGGTTAAACATTGTGGGTTGGGCTAGAATAGGTGTCGCATGGGCCTAAGGGTGTTTTCGGCCCTAATGTGTTTTGTATATAAACACCCCTAATCACTTGATTAGGGGTTGTTGATTGCGAGTAGAAGAAAGGCGACACAAGCATTGGAACCGAGTTCCATCCGAAATCTTGTATCAGTCATTGATCATCTTTGAATGCAAGTTTCGGTTTGTTTCTTATTTATTGTTTGTTATTTGATCTTAATACTAGTTCTTGAATCACCTTGTGTTTGATTTCCGCGCTCTCACAAGGTTTAGATTGATATCATTGAGATCCTCACGGGTTTTACAATTGGTATCAGAGCCATTGAAGCCATTCAAGGGCTCGGTTTTGATATCAATCGGATTCAAGAAATTGCATATATTACTGATCCGGTTTGTTGAGTGTGTTTGCAGATTTTTTATTGACTGTTCTTGACAAATTCATTGGAAAAATCACTGATTTTGGTTTGTTGATTTCAGTATTGGTGTTTGCTGAGTTTTCGGGAATTCGGTGCAACAGATTCAAAGATTACAATATCTTTGAATTTTGGAAATTGCTGAAAAGTCGGGATTGCGAGTAAACAGTTCTTATCACTTATTGTTTTGCAGGTTACGACTCGCAATCACCCAGTTGCGGCTCATCACGTTTCAGTTACGACTCGCAACCTCTGCTGGTTTCGGTTCATACTGCCTCAGTTACGACTCGCAACCAAAGGATTGGTCTTCACTCGCAACCGTGGTTTCGGCTCATTCGGTTTTGTTACGACTCGCAACCATTCAGTTACGACTCGCAACCACAGAAATCTTGACTCGCAACTTACGTTGTTACGACTCGCAATCACTGACGTTTCGACTCGCAACCTTGTCAGTTTCGACTAGCAACCATCAGAAAGATTGACTCGCAACCACGTTTCGACTCGCAACGACATTGTGTGACGGAAATTTGGACTGTTGATTTTGGACTTAATAAAATTAATTAATTAACTGATTAATTAACCATGTCAACCAACAACAGTGAATTGTCTGCCCTAACTCAACAACAAGAACTGGATTCAAAGTTAGGAACCACAACACGTATTCCGAGATTAACTGATGCCAATGACTTTCCCGAGTGGAAATGGCGCTTTGAACAACATCTGAAAGTTAAAGATTACAAGCTATGGCGCAGCATCTTGAGAGGACCTAGGGAGATTATGATGGAAAGCCCTACAGAACCTGATGTTAAAATCAAGAAGCCTCGAGATCAATACACTGAAGATGATTTGCTTATTGTTGAAGAAGATGATAGAGCTCTTTCCTATCTGACCATGGGCTTGGGTCCTAATATCGCTATGGGCTTTCGCACCTGCAAATCTGCCAAGGAACTGTGGGATTCTCTGGTAGAAGTGTATGAAGGTAACGAAGATATGAAAGAAAGTTGAAGGAACTTGCTGCAACAAAATTTCAACAATTTCAACCATATTTATGGTGAAACAGTAGATAATCAGATCCAAAGGTTTGTCAAGCTGGTGACTCAAATGCAAATGGAAGAAATTCATATCACAAACGCCTCCACCAACAGACAACTTCTCAATGCTTTGCCCAAGAGTTGGGATCATCATGTTGCTATGATCAAGAAGACCAAAGATCTTGCAAGATGCACCCTGTCTGAGATGATCTCGCATATCAAAGCTTGTGAATTGGATGACAAGCAGAGAGAGACTAACTACAAGAACAGCATGCTGGCTGCCGGTTTCTCAATAGCTCCAACCACATCCAGTGACAGTAACACAGCTCTTCCGTCTCAAGGAGGATTCCAAATGTTTCGCAATGCTTCAGCTGCTAAACCTGCTCCCACTTCAGCAAACGTCTACAACTCAGGGTCCTCTACTCAAGCTTCCCCTACAAGTGCTGGAAAGGCATCTGCTGCACCTTCTGCCTCTGTGGCGAGCAATGAAATGGTTGCCTTCTTCTCGAAACAGTCAAAAGAAAATCTTGAAACTGCAGCCTCAGTCATAAATTGCTTGAATGCCTTTACTTCGGGAAACCTTGGTCCTCCTAAGTTTTCCATGGATGATTTGGATCAAATTCTTCCAGAAGATGTGGAAGAAATGGATATCACGTGGCAGATGGCTATGGCGGCTTTTAGAGCTAAAAACTTTGTGAGGAAAACAGGGAAAAACAAATGGCAGAATCTTACGTTCTCGGGCCCCGCAAAGATGCCATTTGAGTTTCGTTGCTATAATTGTCATGAACAGGGTCATTTAGCTAGAAATTGCACGAAACCCAAGGTGAATGGTGAACAAACTCCAGCTCAGCCTGCTGCTCCTGTTACGCCCAATCGAGAAAGAGCTCTTGTGACTACAACTGGTGTGCCTGCTGATAATGTCAACAGTGGAAGCCCACAACCTATGGGATTGGCCCAAGCTTTGGTGGTTCAGCCTGATTCGCCTTTTGACTGGAGTTCAGAGATAGAAAGATTAAACATATCAGCTCCTGAAAATCAAGCCAACTCAAGCAATATCGCTTTCATGGCCAGCAACGATTCGGTGAATGATGATGTGAAGGTAGCACAGGAGGAGGAGTCGTCAGCTGAAAACTTCGCCTTCATGACTCAAATCCTGTCAGCACCTGTCAAAGGTCTCACTAAAGAAGAGGTAATTTCTGTTTTCTGCACTTCTGAATGTAGGGAACGAGTTGAGGCCTATAGAATCCATAACGCTGAGCTAATCGAAGATTATAATGAAATTAAACGCAAAAATTTCACTTTAACGAAAAATGAAAAACTTTTCAAAGAAAAAATCGAAGCTCAGCGTAAGGATATCGTCCAACTCAAAGACGATGTTAGTGTAGCCACGGCCCAACTCATCATAGTTAAAGAAAAACTGTGTGAGGTAACTAAGGAACTGGAGAATGTTAGGGATAAATATCAAATTAATCAGTTAAACATTAAAAAATTCGATTCCTCCAGTAAATTAGTTAAAAATCTCTGTGATCAACAATTGGCTTACTCTAAGAAGAAAGGGTCGGGATTGGGTTATAATCAGACTCCTCCTCCGTACAATAACAATTACACATATTTACCTATGACCGAGGAGGAGATGCTGAATGAAAGCAAAATGACATACGGACCCAAAAATAATAAGCCCTCAGTGAATGTTGAAGGTTCCAAAAATAGTAAGTCCTCAATTAATGGTAAACCTGCTGAAGAACAGGTAAAACCAGAAACGTGTTTTGTGTCAAAGGGTACTTTTGATCCTAACAGTTCTTCGTCATGTGCAGATAAAGTACCTGAAGTGATATGGGGAGATGTGTTTGGAAGTGAACAAGTTTTAGAATCTGATTCTTCTAAAACTTCTTTTGATAATACTAATTCTGGTTGTGTGTTTGGACAAGCGTTTTTGAACTCTTTTCATAGTTATGTTTCGTCTTCTTTTGGGCCTGATGTTTTGGGCAAAACAGTGAATGCTTGTGATGAACCTTTTAAAAATGCGTGTGATGATGAATGTTTTGCAACTGCTGAAAATTGTGATTCTAATGTTTCTGATTCTCAAGGCAAAAATAGTGTGACCAACGATGTTCCTCAGGACACTTTCAGTGAAACCACTGAAAATGCTTCACAAGAAAAACAATCACACACTGATTTTTCGTGTGAATCAAATTCAGTGGACACTTCTACTGATGAATCTGATGGAACTTCTTTGGATGGCAACGATAGAAAGAAGTCATTATTTGTTGATGACGTCTCAGCCTCGATCGAGACTGAAACTCAAAATGATTTGCAAAACGAGAAAGAAGTTTTCTTAAATGAGAGTTTGAAATAAAATACTTGTGAAGAAAATCATAAGTCAACATCTGAAACACCTAATCAAAATGATTTTCATGAAAAAGTAAAAAATGAAAACTCTACTTTTTCAGATTCTCATGTTTGTGCCAGTGCTAGTTCTGACTCTCAGGTATCTACAAGCTCAGGGAAGGCACAAGCAAGTCAATCAAAACAGAACAAGCAAGCTCCATCTTCAAGACCCAAAAGACCCGCAGCCACTGTGAATCATCAAAAATCTTCCACAGTGAAACGACAGATTTGTTTCAATTGTGGGATAGCCGGGCACATTGCCAGAAACTGTGTTTCTTTGACTTCCTCTGTGCAGTCTAAAACTCAACACGCACAACATCAGAAAGTCAAACCAAATCGATTTGGTCCTTCTAAGTCAATGAAGACTGATAGGTCTAAGACAATGAAGAACGACCATCGTAGGGTCAGGCCTTTTGATCAAGATTGGAATGCAGCCAAACGTAGACATAAAAACCGGCAAAATCATTTTTCAGAAACCAGATTTAAGGCGTTTGATAATTATGCTAACAACTGGTCTAAACAATATTGGAAACCTAAACCTAAAGCCGTGCATTCCAACTTGCCTCATACACTTCATAAAAATTCTGCCAATGCGAATTCATCAAAATTTTTAAATAAAGACAATTTAGTTTGGCAGAGGGTAATGTATTTCGATGCTCAAGGAAAACCCAGATCCACTATGGGCTGGGTTCCTAAATCTAACTAATTCCGCTACTCGTGCAGGAACAGCTGTGGAGGACTACCGTGCGCCTCTGGTACATGGATAGTGGCTGTTCCAGGCACATGACAGGAGACTTATCCCAACTTGTGAATGTCAAAGAATTTAATGGTGGATATGTCTCATTTGCGGGAGGTGAATCTGGCAGAATCACTTTGAAAGGAACTGTTCAAAACGGTGTTCTCAGCTTTGAAAATGTCAATTATGTTCCAGAACTGAAGCACAATCTGTTAAGTATTTCGCAGATTTGTGATAGAGGGAATTCAGTTCATTTTACGAAGAAAGGGTGTCATGTTCTTAAGCCTGGGATTGTTATTCCAGAAGACTGGTTCTTGATGACAGCTGAAAGAAAAGGAAATGCTTACGTCATTGATATGAACAAGAAACCGTGTGAAGAGATCACTTGTTTATTTTCGAAGATTTCAGAGCATGATGGTCTTTTGTGGCACCGTCGACTTGGGCACGTGAATATGAAAAATCTGAATCGTCTAGCTAAAGGTCAATTGGTACGAGATCTTCCGATTAAGGATTTCATGTTGGTGGAAAAGTGTGTTGCTTGTGCGAAAGGAAAGGCTCATCGAAAACCTCACAAGACTAAACCAGTACCCTCGACAAAAGCTGTACTCGAACTACTTCACATGGACCTTTTTGGTCCAGTGAATGTGCTGAGTATCGGGAAGAAAGCTTATTGTCTGGTAATCGTCGATGATTACTCTCGCTACACTTGGGTGTATTTTCTCAGTCACAAAAACGAAACTGCTGGACTGGTGAAACAATTCATTACATTGGCTGAAAATCAAGCGAGTACTAAGGTGAAGGTTATTCGATCAGACAATGGGACAGAATTCAAGAATGTTACTTTGGATACGTTCTGCATTGAAAAGGGAATTGACCGACAGTTCAGTGCGCCCCGCACTCCACAACAGAATGGAGTGGCTGAAAGAAGGAATCGTACTCTAATTGAGGCAGCACGTACCATGCTGGCTGATTCAAAGCTTCCTAGCTTCTTTTGGGCCGAAGCTGTTAGCACGGCTTGTTATATCCAGAATCATGCTTTAGTAAATAAACGTCACATGAAAACCCCTTATGAGATTCTGGAAGGACGTAAACCTTCGGTTTCACACTTTCGTATTTTTGGTTGTCCATGTGTATTATTACTAATGGACTCAAATGGAAAGTTTGAAGTCAAAGGTGACGAATGTTACTTTGTTGGATATGCTAAAGGCTCTGCTTATAGAGTATACAACAAAGTAACTAGAAAAGTTGTTGAGTCGTGCAACATCGAATGGCTTGAAGAGAATGCTACGGACGCTAGAGTCGGTCCAGATTGGTTATATGATTATTCTGCTCTGTTTAAATCATTTAACATTTTGTCAAGTGATGTTTCAGTTGCAGGTGAGTCAGTTCCCCAACAACCATTGTCATTTGAAGATACTGAGGACGAAGCACAGATGCAAGAAAATGTGAAGCATCATACTGTTGATCCACCGGGAATGGTGTTCACGCAACATCCTACACCGACACCGATGGTCAATCAATCCCCTGAAGGTGCATCAACCAGTGACTCTGCAATGTTTCCTGATCCAATTCCTGAGGATTGTACCATCACTTCTCCTGTAGTTCACACTACAAGTGCACCTGATGAGGGGGAGTGTAGCAACACCACCACTGCAGAGGAGACTGTACCAGATTTGGCCATACCGACGAGCGTTCAACGCAATCACCCAATCGAAAATGTGATTGGTCCTGTAAATGCAGGAATTTTGACCAGGAGTCAATCAAGAACCATTAACACTTGCTTATATTCTAGTTATCTTTCTCAAATCGAACCTAAAACCATTGATATAGCTTTGCAGGAACCTGGCTGGGTAGATGCTATGCACGAAGAGCTGAACCAGTTTGAAAAACTTGGAGTATGGAAGCTTGTCAAGTTGCCAGCAGGAAAGCGTAAGCTTGGAACTAGATGGGTTTTTCGAAACAAGCAGGATTCTGCGGGTGTCATTGTTCGAAACAAAGCAAGGCTGGTGGTTCAGGGATTTAGACAAATCGAAGGTCTAGATTATGATGAAGTATATGCTCCGGTTGTGCGACTTGAAGCCATCCGGATCTTTTTGGCTTACGCGTCGTACATGGGATTCACTGTTTATCAGATGGATGTCAAGACCGCGTTTCTCTATGGAGATGTGAAGGAGGAAATTTTTGTCGAGCAACCGCCAGGGTTTGTGCATCCAGATCATCCTGAGTACGCCTACAAGTTAGACAAGGCGTTGTACGGGTTACATCAGGCTCCTCGAGCTTGGTATGCCACCCTAACAGAACATCTGTTGGCTCATGGATATACGCGTGGCACCATAGACCAGACTCTGTTTATCAAGAGGATAGGACGTGATCAAATTTTGGTTCAAATCTACGTTGATGACATCATATTCGGATCTACAAGCGAGGATCTGTGCAAGGAGTTCGAGAGAGTTATGAAGAAAAAGTTTGAAATGAGTGCTCTGGGGGAGATGACACTGTTTTTGGGTCTACAAGTCAAGCAGAGTTCACAAGGAATTCTGATTCATCAAGGGAAGTATGTGGATGATGTCCTGACAAAGTTCAAATTCACGGACGCAAAGCCTGCTGAAACACCTATGGCTGAGAGACCATTATTGACTGAAGATGAAGAAGGAGAGTCTGTAAATCAACGTCAATATAGGTCAATGATTGGGTCATTGATGTATCTCACAGCTAGCCGTCCGGACATCATGTTCGCTGTTTGCAACTGTGCACGCTATCAGGCTAATCCTAAAACTTCTCATCTTATTGCTGTTAAACGGATCTTTCGGTATCTAAAAGGCCGACCTCGGTTTGGTCTGTGGTATCCGAGAGATTCCAATTTTGACTTGTTTGCTTTCTCTGACAGCAATTTTGGAGGTACTGACAGTGATAGGAAATCCACTTCTGCGGGATGTCAATTTTTGGGTGATCGGCTCATTTCTTGGCAGTGCAAGAAACAACAAACGGTGGCGATATCCACAGCTGAAGCTGAGTATGTTGCTGCTTCTGCTTCTTGCTCTCAAGTGGTGTGGATGCAACATCAATTGCAGGATTATGGTTTGACTTATCTTAACACTACTATTTACTGCGATAATGATGCTGCAATACAAATTGTTCGAAATCCTGTTTTTCACTCCAAAACCAAGCACATTGATATTAAAGTTCATTTCATTCGAGACTGTTTTGACAGAGGTCTGATTACGCTTGAACAAATCGACACAGATGCAAATGCTGCCGATTTGTTCACTAAACCTGTCAGCAGCTCGAAATTCAGAGTGCTTGTGGATTTTCTAAAAATGATCCGTTTTACTGATTGAGCATATTTGGTTTTGTTTTGTTTTTCGTAGGTAAATTTGTTCATAAAGTTTTCTATTCTTAGGTAGTTTTTATTTATGCACAAATTTAGGGGGAGAAAAATCGAAAAATACAAAAACATTGAAAAATCGAAAAATACAAAAACATTGAAAAATTGAAAAAATACAAAAAGAGTTTCAAAAGGAAGTGTGGCTGGACTGGGAAATGAAATGAATTTTCACTTTATGGTCAAGGGCTGACTCATGTAAGACCAGTATCGAAATTGTTTGACTCTAGTATGATGTGTTGGTAGGCTCTATCCTTAAGATTGGAAACAATAGCTGTTTCTGTTCAGAACTAAACCAGTACATGACCTCAGAAAAGAAAATCACTTGGAATTAGCTCATGTCTATTTGAATGTTTGTATGCTTTTCCCGATACACACAATTTTGGTCTGATTCTGAAATCTTATCTGAAAAAGTCGTGTACCTCCTCTGCTGCATCCAGATACATGCTGACCTGGAGGTGCTAGGCAACGTCAGCTTCTGCTGCATCCAGATACATGCTGACCTAGCTGTACGTTGTCGATCTGTAGATCAATTAACACTCGAAAGAGGCCCTCTAGTGCCCAAAAGAAACCCAATAAACCTATATCAAATTGAGAAAACTCATTTGATCTGTATATTATATCATCTCATTCTAAGATCTATTCTGTTCTTTTCTCAACCTATTCCCAGTTAAGATTTCAGAAATTTGGATTGGGCTTGTGAAATATGTGGTAGGGAAACTGCTTGCATGATAGAGTGAGCTGTGCATAATTCCGGGATTTGATTAGTATTTGTTTGGGTGCTCATTATTAAAAATATCAAAACATGATAAAAAGAGATACAGGCAGTTATATGGAAAAGATCTAGGGAGATGAGTTTAAGAGGACAAATATACTGGCAATCGTCTAGATCATCCTCTAGTAGATCAGTGTTGATAAGTGAAGTCATGCCCGAGACCCTGTGATTTGATCCCTGAGCATCTATGCAAATTTCCTGTTTTATTTTGTAAATAATATTTTATTATTTATTTTTGTTGTAGGTTTTTGTTTTGCAAAATAATGCTCAATGGGTTTAATGGGTTATTATTGGAAAATCAGATTTTTTGATTGGGTTTGTTAAAATCATTTTTTGAAAAACATTTCTTTGAGCCCAAGTTCATAAGGCCCAAGCCCAACAGATTTGGGCCCATGAGAAACAGTGATCACATAAAAGGGTCATTACGAGTCATAGTTCATTATTCACTCGCAATCTTCTCTGAATTCTCTCTCAACATTCCGGCCGTAATCTCGATTCCGACTCAATTCCGGTTGCGACTCGCAATCCGATCAGATCATCAACAGGTAATATGACGTCATTGTTCAAGATTTTGCAGGATTTTTGAATTTTGTTTGAAGATTCCGGCGAATATATGAAGATTCCGATGGAGATATGAAGATTCCGATGAAGTCTCCGATGAGTTTTTGAAGTTTCCGATGAAGTTTCCAGTCGCAATCAAGAACAACAGGACTTGAAACCACTGACTACGACTCGCAACCTCAAGATTGCGACTCATGATTGCGACTCATTCTGGCTTGTTGCGACTCATGATTGCGACTCGCAATCTTCCGGTTGCGACTCAGTTTTCCTGGTTGCGACTCGTGGTTACGACTCGAAACCTTGGTTTGCGACTCATGGATACGAGTGAACAGTAACAGTGTTTGTTTTATTTTTAATTTTTATCACTGTGCTATTGGAAACTTATACGTTTTCTGTGGTGTGCAGAAAAATGGACTTAAAGTTTATCGCGTCTCACAATCAAGTAGCATATTTAGCACCTCCACCTGTGAAGCATAAGCAGCTGTTCACGTCATTGATCAAAGGTCTAAGTACATGCCGTATTGCTCACGCTCTTCGTGAAAATCCAGTTGTGTATGAAAGCCTCATTCGGGAATTTTGGAAGACTGCAAAGGTGGAAATCATTGAAGGAAAAGGAGCTATAGCTGCTGAGATCGACGGGACGAAGATTATTGTGACGGAGCAGACTATCAGGGATGTGTTGAAGTTCAATGATCAGGAAACGGATCCAATCGAGCTTGCTGCTGGAACCATTGAAGAAATTTTGCCACGACTGAGTTATGAAGGAAAATTTCCTCCCTTGGTTAAGAAGTTTGTTCATCCGTACTGGCGTTTATTATTGCACATGTTCCTGTTGTACATGACAGAAAACCGAGGGGGAATTGATCAATTAAACACAACACAGACGGCTGCATTGATGTGCGTGATTACTAATGAGCCGTTCAACTATTCAAGATATGTTCTGGAAGCGATGAAGAGAAATGCTATTGGGCTTCGAAAGGATAAGTTTCTTATGTATCCTAGATTTGTGCAGATGATTCTCAATGAACGTTATCCTGAATTGAGGAGATCTGGTGATACTCTGGACTTAAAGCCTATGGGCCCTTCGTGTTTTGGTGCTCTTACTACGAAGAAGGGAACAGAGAAAAAGTTTGAAGGTTTGATTGAGTTGGAGAAGTTTGGTCAGTTCGCAGAGACCGAAGACATTGTTGAGAATCCAGTCAGGGCACAAGCCGTACCTGCACGTGCCATTGTTGCTGAAGAACATGACATTCAAAGGAGAGATGAAAATGAGCCTGAGCCAGAGCGTATCACTATTAACTCTGACGATGAAGGTGTTGAGATTACGTGTGATTCAGATGATGATAACATAGAACTTCCTCCTGAAGTTAATGCTGATGATGTTTCTACAGTTAATCCAGTGATTTCTGCTGAGAATTTGGCGATGCTGTTAAAGAAAGTGACTGACACGATGGGAAATCCTCCTCCCAATCTGTCAGTATCTACTGAAGAGCCAGAAGAAAGCCCAAGGGATTCTGATTCTATTCCGTTAAAAAGGAAAAGGAGGGATCCTAGACCCGGAATGTTTATCGAACAAGGAAAAGATCAATCTGTGACTGTTGCTGATGATACCGAAGGTTTGTATGACTTCGATTTTGAAAAGTATGTTGACGATGCTACCACCACCACTACAGAGAATATTTTTGAGTCTGGAGTTCATACTCAAGGTGATGATACAGTTATGACGAATGTTGAAGTTCAAAATGAAGCTGTGCCTAATGTTGAAGCTCATGTAGAAGCTGGACCCTCTGGAATTGTTAGTGCTGGACCTTCTGGTACTATTCATGAAGAACCGAGCAGTTCAAGTGGTAAAAGGCCTGTAGAACCACTTAGAATGCCTTTTGACAGTGATTCTAGTGATGATGATGAGTTTATAAGCATGAGGGAAATGAAGAAACGTTTGGTTGTGCTCGAACAAGATTCAATTCATAAAGATGCAAAGATCATACAGCTTGAAGATACCATTGTGAAGAAAGATCAACAAATTGAGCAACTGCAAGGAGACGTTAGCTTATTGTTCAATATTGTTTATGATCTGCGAGGTAAGCTTGAAAAGAAATTCGGACAAGAGTTTTCTGATCCAACAGATGTCGAAAACAGAAAGAAAGCTTTTGAGAAAGATAATGCTGAAAGGAGTGCTGCTATGGAAAAATATTTTGAAAGAGTTACTGATCCAGAAGCAGAGAAAGCTAAAGCAGAGAGGTTGAAGAAGAAAAGAGAGTTTGTGATTCTGAAGAACAAGAATGCTAATCCAGATGATGAAGATGCACGTGCTACACATCATTTAATGGATGTTGGTGAAACTCTCTACGATAAGAAAGGAAATCGATCTGGTGTAGTCAGCTGGGGTTATGATCATGATCGTAACAGATGGTGGATCAAGAGGAAAGTTGGACCGGTTGAATGGTACAAACATTCAGGGCAATTTCAGTCCTTCACTAAGGTAGATTTGACAGATTTGACAAATAAACCTTATGTGGATGATAAGCCTAATGGTCCTGGTTATGCATTCTTCGAGAGATTGAAAAGGGAAGTTGCAAAAGGTTTTCCCTCGATGCGTACAACGGATTCTATCGTTAAACCTGCAAAAGGGATTAGGGATCCGTATACGAACAAGCGAATGAAGATTGTCCACTGGCCAGCTACTGATAAAGAAAAGACGATTCCGTTGGTGAGAAAGATTCCAAAAGGAGCACTGAAGACAATGCACTTTTGGGCGTATGATGAACGTCTTGGTCAAGCAGTGATTGTTTGTGATGGTGATGCAAGTTACTGTTTGATAGATCAGATCGATTTGTTGAATCTTGCAGTTGAAGATCTTGAAGTCCTGGCAAGCAACCAAATCAGAGCTACTGAAAAATATGAGGAAATTGCTAAGGGTTGGACATCTGCAGTAGCTTCTGTCATGCATATTCACAAGAAGGGTTTTGGTGGATACAAAGACAATATGAGTGGTGGTCATCAAAGCAGCTGAAGTCAGAAGAACCTGCATGCATAAACCTAGGGGGAGATTGTTGGAACCTGAAGGTTTATTCATGTAGGTTAACAATATTAGGGATTGATTATGTAATTAGTTATCTATGTTTTGGGTTAAACATTGTGGGTTGGGCTAGAATAGGTGTCGCATGGGCCTAAGGGTGTTTTCGGCCCTAATGTGTTTTGTATATAAACACCCCTAATCACTTGATTAGGGGTTGTTGATTGCGAGTAGAAGAAAGGCGACACAAGCATTGGAACCGAGTTCCATCCGAAATCTTGTATCAGTCATTGATCATCTTTGAATGCAAGTTTCGGTTTGTTTCTTATTTATTGTTTGTTATTTGATCTTAATACTAGTTCTTGAATCACCTTGTGTTTGATTTCCGCGCTCTCACAAGGTTTAGATTGATATCATTGAGATCCTCACGGGTTTTACAGTTATAATTTTATAAAAGTTATAAAATTATATAAGACTTAAATTGTTATTATAAGAAAAATTTTGAATTTTTTTTATAAAAAATAAAAGCTAGGCCGCCCCCTTCATGGGAACTCACACAAGTTTTTTGGTCCAATCATATTGCATGCATTTTACATATCTAGATGAAGCTTGATTGGCCATTTTGGGTGGCAACTCTCTCTCTCTTAACCTTTTAAGAAAAGGGGGTTCCAAGACTTGTAACTAATCTATCATTTTTACAAGTTTTTCAAGTTGCAAGAACACATAAAAACTCTCTAAAATTTTCGGCCAAAGTGGTGTTGATCAAGAGGGATTTTTCAAGTGTGCTTCAAGTGTAGAAATCCTAGCAACATAAGGTGTTCGTTGGAAGCTTGGGGTATGCAAGCTTGAGGTCTTCTCCTTGAAGATTTCCATTTAAGAATATCATCTTCTTTCATTTCCTTGCTCTTGGAATGGTAGTATTCTCAAACACCCTATGGTTGTATTTTGATAGCATGCATGTCATATATGGATCCGATTTTGGGTTTTTGCATTTAAAATGGTTTTATATCTTGCAAAATAACATGTTTTAAATCCTCTTTCCGCTGCGTTTTAATTTTATTCGGATAAAATTACTTCGATAAACATGTGAAAAACCCAACACATCCGACATATTTTTGAGCATGTTTCATTTCCACAATGTTTAGGCATCATTTTAGGGCCTTAAAATTGGCTTTACGGGGCTTAGAAGTGTTGAAAATGGCTTAAATATGCAACAAGGACCTAAACTGTAAATTCTGAAAGTTTGTGCTGATCAGACAAGGCCAGGCGGCCCAACTGAGTTTTGTGTGCATCCTAACGCGGGCCGCGTCAGACAAACAGACCAGATTCCATGTTTTCTGATCCACTTGCAATGGCCTTTCGATCACCCAAAGGGCAACGACACGTGTCAAATCCCTTTGGTGGGGGCAAAATAAGCCACCACAACTTTGCGACAAGTGTACGGCTTGGATCGTGGCACGATATTCAAGAAATGATCCTAATGGTCTTGCTTTTCCTATAAATACCCCCCCCCTTTTGGTTAAAAACCCACAAAATCTGATCTAAAGCTCTAAGTTGAGGCCTTTGCTTCATACCTGAGCTCCTGGATCGAGATTAGCTTTCGGGGACCCTTCGTAAGTGTTCTTTCGTTCTTTTATTCGCTTTTCGAGTCTGAAAGTCAAGCTTTGTTTGACTTTCCGCGTTGACCAGCCTATGGTCAACACGAAGTTCGTTGGAACTTCATAACGTGAGCGTGATCACGATGGTTATAGTCCGTAGTGACTATACCTACTGATTACCACGTTATCTAGGCTCAGTGACGAGTCGTAGTTTCGGCCAAAATGCGCATTCTTGCGTATTTTGTAACCAAACTACTCGTAGGTATCAAAACCGTTTGTTTTGATACCAAACCTGTTTTCTAAACTTAGTTAAGCATGTTCTATCATGCTTAGCTCATCACTTTTAGTTTAGTGCTTATATAGGGTCGTAAGGTAAGCGATCTAAACAATCGCTTATACTTTCGAACCCGACCCATTTGGTCGATCATTAGGATCCGACCAAAACACATTAGGTGACCATAGCTGTAACCTCCCAAGGTTATACCTTATGGTCACGATGTTAGGCATTCCAAACGCGTTCTACGCGAACGACGCGTTAAGGTAGCATAAGCTACCTAAACGGGTTGTAGTGGGTCGTAAGCACTTAGGCTAGGTTTCATTTTAGTATGTAGGCTTTGTTAAACCATATTACATGAGTCTCCATACTCGTTTGGTTTACGAACCCGCATCCTATCCAATCCTCCGATTTTGGTCAGGTATATTAATATAGCTACCTATTAGGTGCCATTTAATATCCGTGATCTCTAGCAGTGTTTGGTTGTTATACAAGGACTTCAAAGCAATCTCAGGTGAGTACATAGAACCCCATCTTTTACTGTTTTCCAAACATTTTGGGGTGAAACACATGTGCCTACTTGTTACTTTTACGCTTTCAATGTTTACATACCATATGCTTATTATGTTCGTTAGTACATATATAGTACATGATTTCATTGTGTTTATGCTATGTATGTCCATTGTGTGCATACTTAGTACAATCGATTTACAATACATTTCATGCTACGTATGCCCATTGTGTGCATACTTAGTACATCACTTTACAATACATTTCATGCTACGTACGCCCATTGTGTGCATACTTAGTACAATCGATTTACAATACATTTCATGCTACGTATGCCCATTGTGTGCATACTTAGTACATCACTTTACAATACATTTCATGCTACGTACGCCCATTGTGCGCATACTTAGTACAATCGATTTACAATACATTTCATGCTACGTACGCCCATTGTGTGCATACTTAGTACATCACTTTACAATTCATTTCATGCTACGTACGCCCATTGTGTGCATACTTAGTACATTGTTTTACATTGCAATTCTGTTGCATATGCTCATCCAGCATATGAACACATTATACTACATTTTGAACCGTTGTAACCATTTGACTATGTGAACCGTCTTAACCCTTTGATTATATGAACCGTTTGTAACCATTGAACCGTGTGAACCAGCTGTATCTATTGACATGATTTACATTTGACAATAGACATTTGACCATACACAAAGATTTCTACAATTGTTAAACATTACATCTTGATGGTTTGGTTTGAGTAAGTGATCTAAGTAACGAGGCTTGTGTAATATGATACAAGCATGGTGGATACGCCGCTGGTACTTCCTATATATAAGTGTTTGTGTGGTATTACATATCGTAGCGTTATTTGAATCATTCCAATTTGAGACATATAACATTTTATACAAATAACACACTTTTCACAAGACCTTGATTTACCAACAACTTATCTTATACAAACTCATTTTACATGGTTATTCAGTTAACCATACATTATTCTCTTAATTAGACATATCATCTGATCTTACCGTTCTTCAAATGATTTACAAGACAAAGCAAATTACAAGGTTCATGACTAAACATTTTCTCAAACATAAGTCATGAATTCTGTTTTCACAAAACCTATGTATCTCACAGGCATTTTTATGCTGACGTACCTATTTTCACATGTGTTTTCAGGAGATGATGCATAGGACTTATCAAGACATACTTAGGTGGACCTGTGCCTTAGTGACTTAAAACGAGACAAGAACTAGTTAATTTATGTCACACCCCCAAAATCCACCTGCGGAGTATCACCGCTTGGGAGCGTGACTGACCAGGATCAAGCCACCAATCATATTGAACATGTAATTAATATTAAGTAAAATAAATGTAAACCATCCATCCAATACGATAGGTGTTCAAAACATAACCATAGTTTCAAAGTGTAGCGGAAGCATAGTGAATAATCCAACAATAGTTAATAGTTTTAAATGTCATAATAGTTCAACGTAGAAACCACGATCCTTGTCCACAACGACCCGCTTCTCCAGTGCAAGCTCCAAGTACCTAACGATCTGCAAGGCATGTAACAGAATGATCAACAAACTAGTTGAGCGAGTTCACAGTAAGTAAGTGCGTAACAGTAAGTAACGGGTGGCTCTACTGGGCCAATAGTAAGTTATACAGGTGGGGGCTTCCCATGTTATGTGACCACTAGACTATTCGTATCAAATTCTCGTATCATCCCTGTTCTTCTTCCGAGAACAGTAGCGCGTATGGGGTGTACGTAGGTTTTACGTACGTATCCTTCACAACCGAGGATAGGAGACGCGGGGGTGTACGTGGGTTTCACGTACGTATCCTTTGTACCGAGGATAGAAGTAAGTAATGCGTACACGTAGGTTTTACGTGCGTGCCTGACATCCGAGGCAGTAATTGGCATATGACCACGTAGGTGTTATCCTAACCTACGGAACCGTCCTGACATCCGAGGACCATGATAGGTGATAGTCTAGGAAAAGCATTTGTACGTTCTAAGTCAATTGAAACCTTTAACCCATTCCCACGACCCGGGAATCCCATGCCTTAGTAGGAGTGTGAACTCACCTTGGTTTGCTCGGTATGCTAAGTATGTGCTCACAGTAGTCAATCAAGTCCTATAGTTAGGCACGTATACACAATCAGTTTATATTCACATAGCTCGCGTATCATTCATGATCATGCAGTATCGATTTGGTAACAATCGTCTCATCACATTAAACAGTTAATCGCATATTCACATGAGTCACATTTAACGACATATAACCAACCCAGTTAACATTATCACATCAACCTCCTAATCAACACAGTTTATGGCCCATTACACAAGTTTTAACCCAACCGGCCCAACTATTAGGCATGACCGGCCCACACTTAATTCGGATCCTTTACCCTGTGATGTGGCACGTTATTATGCCAGCCCAACTCATTCCACATTTTCAACTCACACATATTAGCAAACCAAAATAAACAAAGTATATAAGTGGCCGACCATATAGTTAATTGATCATGAAATTCTAGACAATTATTTTGAACAGTGTGCACACAAAGTGTACTCAATTAATGTTCGACCAAATTCTCAGTTAATATGGATTTAAGTGGACCGATTGTTTGATGGGTTGACACACATATTGTGTCACTAACCTACCTTTTGACTAATGATTCCGACTAGTCACATGCAAGCCATTTATCGCAATCATGTGAAATTAGGAAGTCATGTGTAACCCCAGAAAGTAATCAATATTACAACCGTTAAACAATCAGAATCATTATCCAAGCATCATGTACTCAAATTTATGTATCATTCAGTCGTTTAACATAGCATCACATAAACTCGGACCACCTTATATTTAGAAAACCTCGGACCAGTTACAAGTATAAAGGTCGGACACTTGGCTTTGCATTCACAAACTCGGACCTGAGTGTCACATTATACTCGGACCATAGTGACCCATTATACTCGGACATATTATCATATTAAACTCGGGCCATAGTGAACATATTAAACTCGGGCCATAGACATAATATTAAACTCGGTCCTATACTTCTATTTAAACTCGGACATGGTGATCCTCACATTAAACTCGGACAAGATGATCATCAAATTAAGCTCGGACATGAAACTCTCATTAAACTCGGACAAGATGATCATCAAACTAAACTCGGTCTAGGTGATCTAACACTAAACTCGGTCCACACTTACATATATAAACTCGGTCCAATAATCCATTCAATAAACTCTGACTTACAGCAACATACATACGAATGATCAAGTTTATATCAGTTACGTTCTTATGTTGCACCAGTTACGATTACATACAATCCAAACCCTAATTCACATTACAGAATTCATAAGCAGTAAATCGATGATTCCAATAACAATCATATAACAAACGATCCATCCGGCATATAACTAATTATCATCGTCATCACAGTAATTTCAGAATCAAATCAATAACCACAGCCTATCTCATGATGAACTAGGGTTTTAACATCAATAAATCAATCAACAATTAATCACACACAAATGATTAAACAATTACCTTGATTCAATTCTAGATGGATTGGCAATCAACTAGATGCAAAGAACTTGTGAATCCAAGAATGATGAGATGGTTGTAGAGAGGATTAGAGGAGGTGAAAGTACGTGTTTTGGTTTCTTGTAATGATTAGGGAATGATTAGTGAAAGAGATTAGGGTTTTAAGTTGTTAAAGTTTCACTATTCGCACAAAACACCCTAAGGAATTATCTATCACATATTTCATGCACAAGATATACAATTTTACAGTTTCACCACCACCTTTAAGTATTTGACAAATTATTCACCAGCAATACATAACCATGCTTACTCACACAATACAATTCATCGTATTTAAAACGCATACAATTTCGTAGCAATTTATTTGTGCAATCAATCAACTAAGCAATACAAGAACGTGCAATAAATGCGAAACAGAAATCTTGGAAATTCGAGTTGTCACATTATCCCCAACTTGAAAGAAATTTCGTCCCGAAATTTGGTACGCACTCACTGAGGAAGCTAGGTAAGTTATATCGTTCACTGGTTTTTCCTGGGGTGTCACATCATCCCCCCGTTGATTTGGAATTTCGTCCCGAAATTCAGTAGTAGTAGCTTCAGCCTCAGTAGTGGTTGCATTGGTTTCGAATAACTGGGGTACTTTTCTGTCATCTGGTCTTCGCGTTCCCAGGTGTACTCTGGGCCACGTCGGGAGTTCCAACGAACTCGAACAAGAGGGATTCTCTTGTGTTTGCGGACCTTAACATCCCGGTCCGTGATTTCAATTGGTTCCTCGACAAACTGCAACCGCTCGTCGATAGTGAGTTCCTTAAAAGGAATGATGAGGGTTTCATCTTATAAGCACTTCTTTAAGTTCGACACATGAAAGACATTGTGAACTGCTCCGAGTTCAGCTGGTAAGTTCAACTTGTAGGCTACTTTGCCAATCTTTTCTAAGATTTCGAATGGTCCGACGTACCGCGGATTCAGTTTGCCCCTATTGCCAAAACGTACCACACCCTTCCAGGGTGAGACTTTCAATAATACCCGGTCCCCGACCTGAAATTCCAAAGGCTTTCTACGCTTGTCCGCGTAGGCTTTCTGACGGTCGTGTGCTGCCGCCATGCGTTGTCGTATCTGTGCTATCTTTTCTGTGGCGTCCACTACAATCTCTGGACCCGTAATTTGACTATCCCCCACCTCTGCCCAACAGAGAGGTGACCGGCATTTACGTCCGTACAATGCCTCGAATGGAGCGGCTTGTATGCTGGTGTGATAACTGTTATTATACGAAAACTCCACCCAAGGGAGATGCTTTTCCCAGCCGTTGCCGAAATCAATAACACATGCCCGAAGCATGTCTTCAAGAGTTTGAATCGTTCACTCAGACTGCCCATCCGTCTGAGGGTGATATGCCGTGCTCATGTCTAATCGTGAGCCAAAGGATTTGTGCATCGCTTGCCATAATTCTGACGTGAATCGTGCATCCCGATCCGAAATGATGGATGTGGGCACCCCGTGCCTCGAAACAACTTCTTTAAGATAAATGTCTGCGAGAGTGGAGAACTTATCCGTTTCCTTTATAGCTAGGAAGTGTGCAGACTTGGTGAGTCGATCCACGATTACCCATATTGTATCGTTCCCACGCTGAGATCTCGGTAGGCCTGTAACGAAATCCATGGAAATTTCTTCCCATTTCCACTGAGGTATCTTAGGCTGTTGAAGTAGGCCTGCGGGTTTCTGATATTCAACCTTGACTCTCGCACAGGTCAAGCACTTGCCAACATAGGTGGCGATGTGGGCTTTCATACTTGGCCACCAGTATGTTGTTTTGTTGTCGTGGTACATTTTATCCGACCCTGGGTGTACCGAGTAGCGAGACTTGTGCGCTTCATCCATCACAAGCTCCCGTAAGCCGCCATATAGTGGGACCCAAATACGTCCTGTCACATAGTAGGCGTCGTCTTCCCTTTGTTCTAATCGTTGTCGTGATCCGCGTAAGGCTTCAGCCTTGACGTTTTCGGGCTTCAGTGCTTCTGTCTGAGCAGCTCGTATCTGTGCAGGAAGGCTAGACTGAATCGTAAGCTGTAGCGCTCGCACGCGCCGAGGTAAAGTGTCCTTTCGACTGAGGGCATCAGCCACAACATTGGCTTTGCCTGGATGGTACTTGATGGCGCATTCGTAGTCGTTAAGTAACTTGACCCATCGTCGTTGACGCATGTTCAAATCCTTCTGCTTAAGGATATGCTCGAGACTCCTGTGATCGGTGTAAATCGTGCACCTGGTACCGTACAGGTAGTGTCGCCATATCTTAAGCGTGAAAACAACAGCTCCCAGCTCTAGATCGTGCGTCGTGTAGTTTCGTTCGTGAACCTTGAGTTGCCGAGAAGCGTAGGCTATCACTTTATCCCGCTGCATCAATACGCAACCAAGCCCTTGTATCGATGCGTCACAATAGACTACAAAATCGTCCGTGCCCTCTGGCAATGAGAGAATAGGTGCACTGTAAAGCCTATCCTTTAGGTACTGGAAAGCGGTTTCCTGGGGATCTCCCCAACGGTAGGTGGCACCCTTCTGTGTCAGTAGTGTAAGTGGCTGCGCGATCTTCGAAAAGTCTTTAATAAATCGTCTGTAGTACCCCGCCAAACCCAATATTTGGCGTATTTCTGTCGGTGTGCGCGGTGCAGGCCAGTTCCTGATCGAATCTACCTTGGATGGATCAACATGGATCCCATCCCTGTTCACCACATGGCCGAAGAAGTGGACTTCATGAAGCCAGAAGTCGCATTTTGAAAACTTGGCGTACAATTGTTCCTTTCGAAGAAGTTCCAAGATAAGACGTAAGTGCTGCTCGTGTTCCTCCTGACTCTTGGAGTAGATCAGAATGGCGTCGATGAAGGCAATGACGAACTTGTCAAGGTAGGGTTTGCACACCCTGTTCATAAGATCCATGAAAAACTGCAGGCGAGCTCTGAAAGCTGTCTTGGAGACGTCCTCATCCCGGACTCTCAGCTGATGATAATCAGCCTGTAGATCAACCTTGGAGTAGTAACTCGACCCTTACAACTGGGCGAATAAGTCGTCAATGCGTGGAAGAGGATAACGGTTCTTCACTGTGATCTTGTTCAGTTCACGGTAATCAATTTCACATCCTGAAGGTGCCATCCTTCTTTTTCACAGATAATTGGTATCCAAGAGTTCTTGTAGTTGCGTCAATAGTTCTTCCGATTCTGATGGAGCTAAGCGATACGGTGCTCGAGCTATGGGTGCTGCTTCTGGAGCGAGCTCGATTTGAAATTCGACCTGACGATGAGGCGGTAGACCAGGTAAATCTTTAGGAAACACCTGAGGAAAGTCGCGTACAGCTGGATGGTCTTCCAACTTCTTTTCTTTGCATGGGATTTCTGCTTGCTGTTGCTGCTGGCGATTCCGATTTGCAGGCCGTGGACTCCTGAATCCTTAGCTTCATGGCCCATCTTGAGACACCTCTGGAGACGTCCCTCGTTGCACTAACCACCGTGGTGTCTGTTGCATTAGTTACACATTGGGTGAATTCCCCGATATCCACCCTGCCCCTGACCACCAGAAGTTGGCTGACTCGGCTCTGGTGATCACTATTCTTGCGCTGCTGCTGTGCTTGAGACTGAACGGTAGCTGAACCCTTGCTGGAATACCCATCCCATTTCCGCTTGTTGTCACTAGGAGTAGCGGGAGTAGCAGGAGTGGTAGCGGTAGTAATAGCGCTGATACAACTAGGCAGCCTGTTCTGTTCCACTGCCTGATCCGTGAGGCGATAAGCAAGACACTGAATGTCTTGAATGTTGTCGAGGTTAGCCGATGTAGCATAGCTCTGAATTTCTGAGGCTAGACCCTTGTGATACAATTCGATATGCTTGCTTGGAGGGTCCACCATGGTTGGACACAAGATGGCCAGTTCGTCCGACCGTTTCGTATATGCATCAACTTCTGACCCCGTCATTTTCAAATGGTAAAGCTCCACTTCCAACTTGTGGATGTCATCATGCGTGCAGTATTCCCTTTCAATGCGTTCTTTGAATTCGTTCCAGGGGGTGGCGTTAGCAGCTGCCAACCCTAGTATCTGTACTTGCGCGTTCCACTAGGTTAGCGCGATTCCTTCCAAGGTACCAGTGGCGTACTTGACCCTACGAGCCTCAGGGAATTCGCACATCTCGAATACTGACTCGAGCTTCCCAAACCAGTGGAGTAGTCCCACTGCTCCTTCCGTGCCACTGAATGTGCCTGGACGACAGTCCATGATGTTCTTGAATGTGCAGACAGGTTGCTGTGCGTTCTGACTCGTTGCGCAAGAAAGATAGGTCAAGGTTAAGCGCGAGAGTTGGGTCACGAGAGTAGGATCTAACATCCTAGGATAGATCTGTAATAGCAGGTTATACCTCCTGCTTGTGCGGCTGCAAGCGCCGCAGCAACTTGTTTGTTAATAAGAGCCGCCAACTGGGCTTGAGTCATGTCAACACGTCCAGACATGATCGAACGGCAAAGGTAGCATAAGTATGAATGGTTCGCGAGTAGGGCGATGACAGAAAAGTGTAGGCACATAGGTGTTCTTAAGCAGTAACAAGTAGTGAGCAAAGTAATGTAAGCATACTTCGAGCAAAGTTCTATGCAGTTCTAGTAAGCAGGTAATAAACATAAACCTTATTACCTAGTATGTCGAGTCTTGCACGTGGAGCGAAGCGTCGTTGTGGATCGTTTGAGAGCACTGTTCTGGTTATAGTCTGGTTTTAATAAAAACGTTTTTCCATATTAAAACCAAGTTCTCTATAACCAATGGCTCTGATACCAATCTGTCACACCCCCAAAATCCACCTGCGGAGTATCACCGCTTGGGAGCGTGACTGACCAGGATCAAGCCACCAATCATATTGAACATGTAATTAATATTAAGTAAAATAAATGTAAACCATCCATCCAATACGATAGGTGTTCAAAACATAACCATAGTTTCAAAGTGTAGCGGAAGCATAGTGAATAATCCAACAATAGTTAATAGTTTTAAATGTCATAATAGTTCAACGTAGAAACCACGATCCTTGTCCACAACGACCCGCTTCTCCAGTGCAAGCTCCAAGTACCTAACGATCTGCAAGGCATGTAACAGAATGATCAACAAACTAGTTGAGCGAGTTCACAGTAAGTAAGTGCGTAACAGTAAGTAACGGGTGGCTCTACTGGGCCAATAGTAAGTTATACAGGTGGGGGCTTCCCATGTTATGTGACCACTAGACTATTCGTATCAAATTCTCGTATCATCCCTGTTCTTCTTCCGAGAACAGTAGCGCGTATGGGGTGTACGTAGGTTTTACGTACGTATCCTTCACAACCGAGGATAGGAGACGCGGGGGTGTACGTGGGTTTCACGTACGTATCCTTTGTACCGAGGATAGAAGTAAGTAATGCGTACACGTAGGTTTTACGTGCGTGCCTGACATCCGAGGCAGTAATTGGCATATGACCACGTAGGTGTTATCCTAACCTACGGAACCGTCCTGACATCCGAGGACCATGATAGGTGATAGTCTAGGAAAAGCATTTGTACGTTCTAAGTCAATTGAAACCTTTAACCCATTCCCACGACCCGGGAATCCCATGCCTTAGTAGGAGTGTGAACTCACCTTGGTTTGCTCGGTATGCTAAGTATGTGCTCACAGTAGTCAATCAAGTCCTATAGTTAGGCACGTATACACAATCAGTTTATATTCACATAGCTCGCGTATCATTCATGATCATGCAGTATCGATTTGGTAACAATCGTCTCATCACATTAAACAGTTAATCGCATATTCACATGAGTCACATTTAACGACATATAACCAACCCAGTTAACATTATCACATCAACCTCCTAATCAACACAGTTTATGGCCCATTACACAAGTTTTAACCCAACCGGCCCAACTATTAGGCATGACCGGCCCACACTTAATTCGGATCCTTTACCCTGTGATGTGGCACGTTATTATGCCAGCCCAACTCATTCCACATTTTCAACTCACACATATTAGCAAACCAAAATAAACAAAGTATATAAGTGGCCGACCATATAGTTAATTGATCATGAAATTCTAGACAATTATTTTGAACAGTGTGCACACAAAGTGTACTCAATTAATGTTCGACCAAATTCTCAGTTAATATGGATTTAAGTGGACCGATTGTTTGATGGGTTGACACACATATTGTGTCACTAACCTACCTTTTGACTAATGATTCCGACTAGTCACATGCAAGCCATTTATCGCAATCATGTGAAATTAGGAAGTCATGTGTAACCCCAGAAAGTAATCAATATTACAACCGTTAAACAATCAGAATCATTATCCAAGCATCATGTACTCAAATTTATGTATCATTCAGTCGTTTAACATAGCATCACATAAACTCGGACCACCTTATATTTAGAAAACCTCGGACCAGTTACAAGTATAAAGGTCGGACACTTGGCTTTGCATTCACAAACTCGGACCTGAGTGTCACATTATACTCGGACCATAGTGACCCATTATACTCGGACATATTATCATATTAAACTCGGGCCATAGTGAACATATTAAACTCGGGCCATAGACATAATATTAAACTCGGTCCTATACTTCTATTTAAACTCGGACATGGTGATCCTCACATTAAACTCGGACAAGATGATCATCAAATTAAGCTCGGACATGAAACTCTCATTAAACTCGGACAAGATGATCATCAAACTAAACTCGGTCTAGGTGATCTAACACTAAACTCGGTCCACACTTACATATATAAACTCGGTCCAATAATCCATTCAATAAACTCTGACTTACAGCAACATACATACGAATGATCAAGTTTATATCAGTTACGTTCTTATGTTGCACCAGTTACGATTACATACAATCCAAACCCTAATTCACATTACAGAATTCATAAGCAGTAAATCGATGATTCCAATAACAATCATATAACAAACGATCCATCCGGCATATAACTAATTATCATCGTCATCACAGTAATTTCAGAATCAAATCAATAACCACAGCCTATCTCATGATGAACTAGGGTTTTAACATCAATAAATCAATCAACAATTAATCACACACAAATGATTAAACAATTACCTTGATTCAATTCTAGATGGATTGGCAATCAACTAGATGCAAAGAACTTGTGAATCCAAGAATGATGAGATGGTTGTAGAGAGGATTAGAGGAGGTGAAAGTACGTGTTTTGGTTTCTTGTAATGATTAGGGAATGATTAGTGAAAGAGATTAGGGTTTTAAGTTGTTAAAGTTTCACTATTCGCACAAAACACCCTAAGGAATTATCTATCACATATTTCATGCACAAGATATACAATTTTACAGTTTCACCACCACCTTTAAGTATTTGACAAATTATTCACCAGCAATACATAACCATGCTTACTCACACAATACAATTCATCGTATTTAAAACGCATACAATTTCGTAGCAATTTATTTGTGCAATCAATCAACTAAGCAATACAAGAACGTGCAATAAATGCGAAACAGAAATCTTGGAAATTCGAGTTGTCACAATTTATGTTATGTACTTTTTGGTTCTTGTTTAAACAATGTAAACTTTCATGTTTGATTAATAAAACGAAACTTCATTTGCCATGGATTTGAAACAATAAATTCTGTTACAACACTCCCCGACGTTTCCGCCACGTTTTGTATGTTCTACGTGGTCGGGGTGTGACAGACTCCATAACATATATTTATTATTTAAATGAGAATTAGCATCATTTAAATGAGAATTTGCATGTACAAAACACCAACAGATCAAAGCATGTGTAATTGTGTATAGTTAAAAAGTCAATATTGTCGTTTATGAATACAATTAAATGAAACCGCCCAAATTAGAGAAATTAATATGACCAAAACATTAAATGACAAAATGTTTAGTCACATCTAATATTAATCATTCATGTAATGCTATATCAAAGTTTACTTAATATATCAAAATGAAAATAATATGACCAAATCATTAAATGACAAAATGTTTAGTCACATCTAATATTAGTCATTCATGTCATGCTATATTAAATTTTACTTAATATATCAATATTACTATCTTATTACTAGTATGATTACGATGGGCATAAGATCAATAACTGAAAAACCAAAACAAAAAGACGAAGAAAATATTTTGGGGCGTTCTTATAAATATTGGAGAACTTGTGAGCTCTGAACAAGGAGAAAAAATGAGTCTCTTCGCAGTTTTCAACATTCAACCTTCATGTTTTTTAAATAGGTTTTAATATTAAAACAAGTTATTTGAGTTAAATGAGATTGGGTTTAGAAAAAAATACCAGGATAGTCCATGTGATCTGCCTATTTTTCACCTTTAATCCCTAACTTATAAAAATTACAACTATAGTCCTAACTTTTGCAATTTCGTTTCCGGATAGTCCCTGACGTGGATGAGGGTTAGTTTCTCAGTTAAGTGAATGTGAAATAACCTAAATACCCTTACTATTAATTTAATAACTAAAAAGTTAAAAGAGTAAACTGCCATTTTGGTCCCTGTGGTTTGGGCAGTTTTACCATTTTAGTCCAAATCTCAAACTTTTTACATCTGGGTCCCTGTGGTTTACATTTTGTTGCCATTTTAGTCCAAAACTCAAAATCTCTCAGTTTTGATTGTTTGAAGGCCCCTTTTTTGTCTTTATCTGAAGGGGTAGTTTGGCCATTTAATTTTCATTAAAGCATTTCTTTTATTAAAAAACCCCTTATTATCGCAGACCAATTACATCGTCATCTTCAACCCTATTCTCAGTTCATTTTCCCCTCTCCCAAAAATCATCGCCGACGATCTGCATTCTTGCCAAGACGATTCCGATGGACGACGATGGGGATGATTTTAGCTGCTGTGTTCGAAAAGAAGGCGTCCATTTTGATCCAGAAGTAAAATACGGTACGTATTTGTAGTTGATAAGCTGGATTTGAAAACCCCTGTTTCTGATTGAAAGTTTTTTTTCTTATTCCACAGCAAATCATCCCGATTTATTCACCCTGAAAGTGCACCATGGTGGTGATTTCACTGACGAGGATGATTTTGAATACGTCGGGGGTAAGGTAGACTACGTTGATAATGTGAATTCTGATATGTTTTCATTGATAGTGATGAATGATATGTTGTTAGCAATTGCTTATTCAGAAGAGGATGTTGTGTTTTACCATTTTAGGGTTCCAGGGGAAGATTTAATGTTAGGTTTAAGGCCTCTAGGCACTGATAGTGATGTATTGAGAATGATTAGTTATGTTAAAAAAACAAGGTGCTAGAGGTGTATATTCAACATGTTAGCAGGTTTTCAAAAAAGGATGTTGAAAAGGAACCTGAATACGTAGACCTTAGTGATGAGGGAAGTTATGAGGGTAGTGATCAGCAGGATGAAGACAGTGAGGATAGTGATCAGCAGGATGAAGATAGTGAATGGCAGAGTGATGATGGTAGTTATGAAGGATCCTGTGAAGGTAGTGCAGGTGAGGGTGAAAAAGCAGAAGGTGTAGAGACCACCCCTAGCAAACGTGTAATGTCATTTCCTAGGAAAAGTGTAAAGGCTAAGAATAGGAAAGATAAGGTGGGTCAGGATGAGGATGATGAAGATCCAGATTACATCATTGATAAAGATAATGTTGTGAAAGATTATAGTGTTGATATGAAAGAGTATTATGCTGAAGTAGATGCTGACATTAGTGAACAATATGAACAACAAGTTGATGTAGATGAGGATGATGATTAGGTTGATTTAGATGGCTTCGAAAGTTTAACTGATTCATATGGTGACACAGCTCTTCAAAGAGCTTGTAGCAGTGTTAGGAAAGACAAAAGAAGGTCTAAAACATCTGGTGAATGTCCTTTTTATCTTGGCCAATCATTTCCTGATAAGGATAGTATTAAGATGTTGGTCAAGAATCATGCAATTGATACTCGGAGACAACTCCATATTACAAGGAATGACAACACCAGATTCCGTGTCATATGTATGGGTGGGATTCCAAAACTGAGTAGTTGTGAAATAAATGCTGGAGGACCCTCTCAACCAACTGCATTTAAGGGTAAATCTGGAAATACCCAAAATGCAACTGGGCCCTCACAAGTGGGAACAACAAATGAAGATGGGCCTAACCCTAAAAAGAATACACACCCACTTGCCCTTAGATGCTTTATGTCTTTAAAGTTAAAAAGGCAGGCTCTTGGGTTGTGAAAACCCTAAACAAAGAACATGTATCTCTGAACACCAGAGATGTTAGACTATGCATAGTTGCCAGGTTATCCAAAAATATTCAACACACTGTGAAAAACAATCCTGGGATACCACTTAAAGCTCTACAGGAAGATCTTCAAAGGAAATATCAAGTTGAAGTGACTTTGCACCAAGTTTTTAGGGCTAAGAAGAAGGCAACAGAGAAAGAGAAAGTGCAGGGTCACTATAGGGCTCAATATGAGAATCTCAGGATTTATTGTGAGGAGCTTCTCAGATCTAATCCTGGAAGTACAGTTAAGATAGATGTTGAACCTTGTGGCAATCCTAGCAGTCCAACAAGGCAATTCAGGAGGATATATGTTTGCTTAGGTGCATTAAAGGTTGGATTAAATTGATAGGGAGACCTATACTGGGGCTTGATGGATGTGTTTTGAAAGGGCCATTCCCTGGCCAGATTCTCACAGCAGTAGGAGTGGATGGCAACAATGGGATTTATCCTGTTGCCTATGTAGTGTTGGAGGCTGAAACAACTGTAAGCTGGACATGGTTTCTTCAGTGTTTAGGTGATGATCTTGAACTGGAACATAAAGGTAATTTTGTTAGTGCATGCATCTGTCGTCTTCGTCTTGTATCGAGTCTTACTCTAGATTGTTTAGATCAGGACACGTTGTATGAGAAAATAGGATAGTTTAGTGTGTAAATGGTCTGATTCCGCTTGAGAGGGCTATTCCGCTTGAAATGACTTTGAGTCATTTTCAAGCTGAATCACATTGTTTGTTATTTCGCTTGAGCCATTTTCAAGCGAAATCAGCTTGCCTATATAAGGCTTGTTCGAGCGAAATCAGAAGTTAGTTGTAACTTTTGTGATTTTGGATACCGAAGTGCTGCCGGTTTTTCTAGTGAATGTAATTGTTGTTAAATCAATCTAAAAGGTGTTTAAAGTGAAGAACAAGCTGTTTCTAAGTCAGTTTCTTAGTTTCCGCCTCTGAAACTGATCAAAACTCTTCTGATCGACTCGTTTGGGTCAGCTACACGATCCTACAACTGGTATCAGAGCTTAGGAGGAGGAGTTCTGCAGATTACAGTTGTTTTTCATTGTGTTTTCTTACTTCTACACCTTCTTTCATCAATAGAACAAATTTTCACGGTTAAAATCAGCTCAATTTCTCACAGATTGTGTAAAAGTGTGTATTAACAAAGCCTTGAAAGAATCAGTTTAAAATTCGGATTAAAAATGGCAGAAATGGACCTTCGAAGTGATTCCGCTTGAACGGGCAAGTTTTGTTTCCGCTTGAAATTGACATATTTTGCTACAAAGACAATATTCCGCTTGAAAAGATTCAAGCGAAATCAGTGATTTCGCTTCAATTGATATTCCGCTTGAAAACAATTTCAGAGATTCCGCTTGAAATTGTTTGTTGATATTTCGCTTGAAATTTTAACCTCTTATTTCGCTTGAAGTGTTCTTTCAGGTGATTCCGCTTGAAGCTGTCTGTTTTTGAAAAAGGCGCTACCAAATCATGAATGAAGAATTTTACAACGCGTTCGCAACATCTCCGACTACTCCGGCTGTCGTTGCTCAAAACATGAATTTGGAAAACGAAACGGGAACTACGCAAAAACCCTCGAAGCTAATGAGCATTGAGGAGCATGGTTGTAAAACAAGGTTTCCAAGGTCGAGTACTCCCCGAGTAGTCACTACAAGGTAGGCTACCGAGGCGACTTTCTTCGACTCCGCCTAATTACTCGGAGTAGGTCAAACGCGGTCAAACTCGGCCAGAATTGGATCTAGTAGGTCAACTCAGGCCTAGTTTGACTTAAATAATAATAAAACATTATTTCTATGCCTATCATATTAAAGATTGAATATCATTTTCACGTATTGTGTTATAAATATTAGTAAATTTATGTTATTTGACATATATTTAATCTTCAAAAAGTAATTTCTTTATAATTTAACATGTCCGAGTACTCCCCGAGTACTCTCCGCCTAAACCGAGTACTCTCAACTCCCCGATCGACCGACTAGGGAGCGCCTAACGACTTTTGCTACCATGTTGAGGAGTATTACGGATGGAAAGATAGGTTTGAAAACTGGGTTCAAGCTAACCATCTGAGATCTTGGGAGTGTATTCTGAAGAAATATGTTCTACCACGTACCAATCTGCAAGTTGAGAAAACAATTTCTGAATTCAGTGACCAAGAAAGAGATATGTACAAAGCTGAAAAAATAATGGTAAGTCTACTTCAGCAAGCAGTTAAAGAAGACATCTTTGTATTGCTTCAACATGACAAAACTTCGAAATCAATTTGGGATGCTCTAAGAGTTAAGTTTGAGGGTAGTGAGAATATGATTAAGAGTAAAAAGGCACTGCTTAAGAAGGAATTTGATCTATTCACTAGTCTGCCCGGGGAAGATACAAAGAAGTTAATTGAAAGATATTGCCACTTAGTATGATCAATGTCGATGCTGAGCATAACCAAAGATCGTGAAGAATGGGTCGACAAGTTAGCTGATGCTTTACCGCAAAAAGAGTGGGGAACTTATTTGATGATTCTAAAGAACACTAGAGTATACGATGGGCTAACAATTTCTCAGTTCATTGAGAAGATTGAGGGTCAAGATCTGGAACAGCAAAAGATTGCGAGGATGAACAATCTAAGTGGTCAACAAGACGTGAAAATGTATTATAAAGGCAATGTTCCAGAAGTTGAAAGAAGTCCAAAGATTCAAACTATTTTTAATGCTGGAGACTCATCTGAAAAAGTTGATCAAAGTTCAAACAAAAGCAGTGGATTCTCTTCATATCCGAGTGTTAATCCAAAAGATACAACATCAAGCTTTCAGCATCAAAGTTCTAAAAATGGAAATGGTTATGTGATACAATGCAACATTGCTTTGAGTCTTCCTGATGGTCAAAGTTTCTTTGAAGAACTTGTGAAAGATCACATGACATTACTTGGTTCTGTGCTATTATCTTATGAAGGATTGGTTGCAGGGGGGATCGGAAATCCTATGCTAACAAAAGAGGATTACGATCAGATAGATGCTGAAGAAATGGAACTCGTGGACATCAAATGGTGTCTAGCTAGTGTCCTTAGAAGAGCAGAGAAGTTCAAATTGATTACCGGAAGAAATGATTTTCTTGATGCACATGTTTCTACTTTAGGTTTTAATAAATCTAAAGTTACTTGTTTTCGATGCAGGGAGAAAGGTCATTTCAAGAGGGAATGCAAGAACAGAGAAGCAAGTGACGCTAAGAATCCGTTCGGAAAAGATGACTACTACCGAAAAGCTATATATCAACAGGTTGGTTAACAAGAACAACAAGAACCACAAGTGGCTCATGGTAGAAAAGTGATTGAGAATTCAAAGAGAGCATGTCTGGGGAATCAAGAAAGTTTTAACTAGAACAAATACGTCTCATCTGACAGCAAAGCATGCTTAATCAATCAGGATGATGAAAGGTTACCTGAAGGCTTTAGCTGGGATATGTTTGTGGATGAGAAAGGAGAATTTAAAGCTTTCATTGCTAAGATTGTGAAAGAACCAGATATGTTTACTGAGTGGATGAAATCTATTGGAGTCAGTGTGAAGAATGAAAATGAAAAATCTGTTTCATCAGAAGAAAGCTCACAGAGTTCAGATGAAAATTTACAAAGTGATGAAAGTTCAGAAACAGGAGTTGTTTTTGATCAAACACCATCTGATTCTGGTTCTTCGGATGATAGTTCTGACAAATCAGTAGAGTTTGATCAATCACCAACTGATGACAGCAGTGATGATGAGGAAGAAAAACATATTAATGTTGCAAAATCTCATCTATCTCCTGAAAGTTTTCATTTTTTTTTTTTTTTGCAGATCGTTTGGAGAAGCTGAAGGAGAGAAGAGCAACAAAAGAACAAAAGCAAATGAAGCCTGAAAGTGTTGTTCAAGAAGAGGAGACTGTTCAAAATGATGAAGTTAACAGTGGTGGTGAGGAAGTTGTTGAAACAGTGAAGGTGACTGAAGCTGAAAAAGCCGTTGAATCTGAAAAGATTATTGAAGTTGAAAAAATTGTGGAAACCAATAAGCCTTGCTCAAAGTGTCTAGAATCTTGTAAGCAGTGTGCAGCAAAAGACGAGAAGCTAGCTGAGCTTGAGAAAATGAAGGAACAATTACTGTTCAATCTCAACTACGTAAAGGAGTCTTATGACGTTTTGAACAGAACAGTAACTGGTCTTCAAAAGACAAATTCTGAACGAGAGAATGCTTTGACAATGATGAACGCAACAATGATGACGAAGCAAAAAGCTATCAATTTCTACATCAAAGAAAGTGCAAAGTGGAAGCAAGAATTGGAGACTGAGAAAATTGAGAATGAGAGAATCAGACGATTATTACAGAGTTATTCTAGTTCTGATTATCTTATTGATCGAATTTATCCAACTATTGCAGGTTTCGAAGCATTTCAAGATGATAAGCCAAAGAAGAAAGATACTGGTAAGAAACCGACTGTTAGTTATAACAAGTGTCCGCCTCCGATCTGGGAAGGTTATTATCCCAGAAAACCAAATGAGGAGCAAGTTCAAAAGGCAATCAATATAAAGTTAAAAACCGATACAACTGATGAATTACCAGAAAACATTGACGTCACTTTCACATCGTCTGACACTGATCATGAGTCTGAGTTAATAAAAAAGGTGGTCGATCAGGTGTTGGATACTGATGAGGAGTCTGAGTCAAAGTCTGAGTCTGAAGGGTCAAGTTCATCAGTCAACAGTTCAAAACCGACGTTTAAAAAGGCTTACAGTAAAGAGTTTTTGTTATCAAAATCGAATTTGAATGATGAAGAATTTGAAGTAGCATATACTTTGAATGATTCTGACAAATTATATTCTGACAAAGAGTTTCCAATAAAAAGTGTTAGATTTGAAATGATTAAAAAGGTTTTCAAAATGACAGAAATTAATATTTCTGAAATAAAAGATTTAAATCTTATTGGAAAACCTAAAAAATACACTTCAAGAGTTCAACAGCGATTAAACAAGAAAAAAGGTTACAATTATGGTTCTGGTTTTCAAAAGAAACCAGACCATAATGGTAATTTCAAAAAGAAAGGTCTAGGTTTTATTACACCAGAAAATTATAAAAATGAGAACAATTCTAAAACAAAAATAGAATTTGTTTTAGGTGGAAGTGCTAAGGATGAACAGAAGAAACCTTTCTGGAAACAATCAAATCAGGAGTTTTTGCTGAGAAGAAAAGGAAAGGAACTGGAGTGTTTCATCCAAAAGAAACTCGAACCTGTTTCAAATGCAATGAAGTTGGTCACATTGCATTAACTTGTTCTCAAAAGGCGAAACCAAAACAGGGAGTATCTGAAAAACTTATAGAAAAAGTTGTCGATGTTGAACCACCAATTGAAAAATTCAAGATTTTTGAAAATTCGACTTATGAAGTTGGTGAGAGTTCAAAGAAAATTTTTTACAAAAAGAAAGCCAAAGACAACCAAATGTTAGTTGTTAAGAAAGTTGATGAGAAAGTCGGCGATGAACTTGATTCCACAAAATCAGAGGAGCCACAGGTTGAGGTTAAAAAGGAAAACTCAGTACCTCCGATGGATGATGAGAACTTTCCACCATTGAGGTCTGAAAATTTTAAATCAAAAATTGGTAAGGTTGAGATGTCGAATCAATTCTATTCTGAAAAGAAAGAATTTGATGTCGATAAAGAGTTTAATGGAAGTGTGAAAAAGATTTTTGGAAAAATGGTTGATAGAAAGGTGAAAGGGGTAAAAGAGTTTTATGAAACAAAGAAAGCAACGTATACCCTGACTGAAAGTGAACTTGATAAGCTATCATCTACGCTTGCTGAGGCTTGGATGTCTGTGTTTAATATGTGAAAACCAGACTTGCCGGAGATCCCAAGTTTGTAATCGTGGATCAGGAATCGGCATCATTCTTTAAAATTTTGATTGTGTGAAAGATTTTTAATACTGATAAATTTTTACAGGTTAAGATGGACTATGCCGGAGCTTCCAGGTTGGTAAGTGTGAAGCAGGAATCAGCATCTTTATTGGTAACATGTTTCTGTGTAGACGTGATATTCCTACAAGTGGTAATTCAAGGACATTAAGTTGTACTTGATTTATCTTACAACTGGTACAGAGGTTTTAATTGTGCATACTTCCAAAATGGTAAACCAAGGACATTAAATTGTACTTGATTTACTACAAGTGATTAAGATTGAACAAGATGAAGAACCCTAACCTACATGTGGTAAAACAAACTCATTTTTCGGAAAAATCATTTTGATTAAAACAAACTTAAGTGTTTTGAAATCTTAATGAGAAAATGGTTTGTTGTAAGGGGGAGTTCTGATTGTTTATGCCAAGTGGATGGCGAATTGAGGCGATTTAATATCGGTTGTCAACTTTCTGTACAGTTTGTTTTCAAAGTTCTTAAATGTGTTTGCATTTTAGGGGGAGTAAAAATCAGAAAATCCAAAAACATTAGAAAATTTGAAAAAGCCAAAAACATGATAAAATGCAAAATGAGTTTTATTGTAAAAAGAGGAAATGATAGTACATTAGTGGACTATCACAACATGCTAAAGAATTGGATAGTTAAAAATGTGATAAACAATCTCACTACGGATATGCCAGTAGGTTTTTGCACATTTAGTAGATTGTGAAGAGATATAAACCTAAAATTTCAAACTTGATTATTTTGTGGGTAACATTTCTTGGATATATAGGTAACCCCTGAAATCTTGTTTGAAAGGTCCCTCTTTCTGAGATACTAGGTCTTTATACTCAGTAATATCTGGGGTATTATCCCGGGACTTCTGCTGAATGGAAATTCTGACCTAGTCTCTGTATAATACTTTCTATAAATGCTTGAAACATAGCACAGCCCTCAGAAAAATTGATGAAACAATAAAATTGATAATCATTGCTGTTGAAGAAAAGATCCTCTAAAGGGGACACACCAAAAGTCGAGCCGTCATCTCTCTGCTGAACGAAAGTTCTGACCTGAGCTCTCACGGTTTCGCATCTAACCCCTTACAGATATCATCTATGGTATACTCACCTGTAAGACTGAATATTGGGATCTGGATACGGGAGTATATTCAAGTAGTGGGACACGCGAGTAAGTTTAAGTGCTTAAAACATTAATATCATATCTCTATCTCGAAACAGTTAAAATTTGTGTGAAAATTTAAAGTGGACCTATATACTGACAATCTAAGTGAATTGTTTAGAACTTAAAATGAAATGAAGCTTAACGGTGTTGGTGATTTGTCTCATAAACTGATATGATCCTCCTACACAAACTCACAAAAATATTGTTTGTAAATATTTCTTTACTGTATTGCTTTATAATCAAAAATCCAAAAAGATTTTTAGTGTGTTTTAGCATAAACTTTTGAATAATTGAAAAAAGATTTTCGATAACTGGTGTTGGAAAGCTGATTTTCAAAGTTCCAAGTGCTAAACATGATGAGCATGTAGTAAGGGGGAGTCTGGGTTTAGAAACAAATGTGTTGTGATCAAATTTACAAGTGGTTCATCATGAGTATAGTTAAAATTTGAAGGGGAGTCTGAATACTTAAATTTGAAATGTTTAAATGTGTGAAATTTATTTTGAGGTAGAGATTGTGCAGGTGTAAGTCTGAGCCAGGTGACAATCCTGAGCTGGATGAGAGCCAGGGCATGATCTTGGAACAACTTTAGTAGAGCCAGGTTGATCGATTCTAAGAAGCTTGTGTTTAGAAGAGCAAGGTTTCCGATACCTGAGGACTCAGTGGAGAAAGTTTGAGCCAGGCAATGATTTTAAACCTGTGCAAGCCAGATTACGATCCTGAAGCAGATGATGCTGATGAACTTAAGGAATGCCAACACATTGTAAAGGGGAGTCAGAAGATATTGAAGAGAAGATAGAAAGAGTAAAGCCCAGAGACTGATAAAGACTGAAGACGTGAAGACTCGACACGAAAGACTCGTCAACATCTGAGGGGGAGTCTGTTAGTGCATGCATCTATCGTCTTTGTCTTGTATCGAGTCTTACTCTAGATTGTTTAGATCAGGGCACGTTGTACGAGAAAATAGGATAGTTTAGTGTGTAAATGGTCTGATTCTGCTTGAGAGGGCTATTCCGCTTGAAATGACTTTGAGTCATTTTCAAGCGGAATCACATTGTTTGTTATTTCGCTTGAGCCATTTTCAAGCGAAATCAGCTTGCCTATATAAGGCTTGTTCGAGCGAAATCAGAAGTTAGTTGTAACTTTTATGATTTTGGATACCGAAGTGCTGCCGGTTTTTCCAGTGAATGTTATTGTTGTTAAATCAATCTAAAAGGTGTTTAAAGTGAAGAACAAGCTGTTTCTAAGTCAGTTTCTTAGTTTTCGCCTCTGAAACTGATCAAAACTTTTCTGATCGACTCGTTTGGGTCAGCTACACGATCCTACAAATTTCACCTTTATAACTGACAGGCAAAAGGTAACTATTGTTCAATGATTTACTTGTTATTTTTGCATTTTCTTATTACAATGTTAACCCATTTTGTAACTATGATGCTAGGGATTAATACCTACTATACTGAAAGTGTATCCAAGCTCAGAGCACAGATATTGCCTGAGACATATACATGAAAATATGAAATCAAAATAGGGTGGTGATGAATACAAAAACCTGTTGTGGAAATGTGCATCTGCATTAACAGTTCCTGAGTTTGAAAAGGCTATGAAGGCAGTTCTTGATAAGGACAAAGGACTACATGATTGGCTAAAAGAAATTCCAAGCAAACATTGGGTCAGAGCCTACTTCACAGGTATGTAATTTACCACTTGAATTGTTTTCAGTTGACTTGTTTTGATCATGTTAATTAATTGAATTGAATATATTCCAGGCAGGGCTAGGTGTGATATTTTGCTGAATAACATCTGTGAGGTATTCAATAGGCAATTGATACAAGGTAGGGACAAGCCTATAATAACCTGCCTTGAGTATATCAGAGAGTACCTTATGAAGAAGATTGTTGTGGTGAATAACAAGATTGGCAAGTGCAAAGGCCCATTAACACCAGTTGCTACTTCTGTGCTTCAAACTGCAAAGACTGAGGCTGCAGAATACACTGTAATCTGGACTGGAGGAACAAAGTTTCAGGTTAGCACACACTTCAATGACCACCAAGACCAGAGAGTTGTGGTATTAGATGAAAGAACATGCTCTTGTAGGAGATGGGATCTAACAGGCAACCCATGTAGACATGCAGTGGCATGTATCTTGAACATGGGATTGCATGGTAAAGGTGATGGAGTTCCTGAAAAATGGGTACATCCAGTGTATTGGGTTGAGTCTTGGGTTGAGGTTTACAAGCATAATGTAGAACCAGGTAATGGCAGTGATTTGTGGCCTAAATCTGCATGCCCAACCACTTTGATCCCTCTAAAGTATCATGTCCAAATTGGAAGACCAAAAAAGAAACGAAAGAAGTCTGCATATGAGATTGCAAAGGCTAAAGTTGCAGCTTCAAAGGAAAAAAAGAAGGCTAAAGTTGCAGAATCTGTTGAGAATGTCAGCAACATGATCCCTGCAACTGGTAAGTTGCCAAGGAAGGGAGGCTCAGTGACATGTAAAATCTGCAAGGGTGTGGGGCATAACAAAAGAACTTGTGGCAAGTCTAGAAGGAAAGGGGCACAAGCACAGGCAGGGGCACAAGGTCAGGAAGAGGCACAAGGTCAGGGGGGCCACAAGCTTAGGTTGAATGTTCAAGCACAGGCTTAGATGGACTACAGTTGACATTTTTGCAGTTTGTTTCAAACTGTGATGTTTACAGTTTGTGTCAAACTGTTTTGGTACATTAGTTCATGTTAAACTGCTTAACTTTTAGTGTTAATGGTTGTTTGGTACTTATGTTTTGGTACATTATGTTCATGAAAGTGTTTATGTATGTTTGGTACATTAGTTCATGAAAATGTTTATGTAATGTTAAAGACTGCACTTTGCAGATCTGTTTTGGTATGTTAAATGCTGCATATTTGGTATTTGGCTGCACATTTCTTATGTTAAACTGTTATTTAGTATTTGGCTGCATACTTTGTACACATTTGGCTCACATATTGGTGCACATTTGGTACAGATTTGGTAAACTGTTTGGCTGCACATTTGGTGCAAATTTGGTGCACATTTGGTGCATATTTGGTAAACTGCACATTTGGTAAACTGCATAGTGTCATAAGACATTAGATGCACATGTCGGCACATTTCGGCACATTGTCATAAGACATTAGATGCACAACACATTAGATGCACATTTCGGCACATTGTCATAACAAATTAGATGCACAACACATTAGATGATTCATTACAAAAAGCCCCAAAATTTCCATTACAAACTTACAAAACAACCATATTAGCAGGTCGATAGTACAGACCAAACTTACAAAATCCAAACACAAGTCAAACCCTAACCAGACTTAACATAGTAAAACATGAACAACAAAAAGCTGAAACCTAAGATAACTTTAAGCATCTTCTTCTCCTGTGCCAATTTTTTAGCTTCTTCTTCAAGCTTCATGTTCCGAGCAAACATCTGTTTTGCATTCTCTTCATGCCGCTTAATGGTGTCCAACAGTGCAGGAATCATCACAGCCGGGTTCTCAATCTTCGGTGGCTCAGCCCAAGCAACGAATCCACAGCTTGATGGTTTGTTGCACCGGTGAAAATGACGACCTGGGTTTTGTGTTGTCCATGAGGTTCTCAGTGAGGTTGAGGCTCCACAAGTGCAAACCACCATTGTCGTTCTTCGATCTCCTGTGGGTTAGGGTTTTTTTGGGTGTGATCCCTGGTTAGGGTTTCGATAGGGAGGTTAAAGATGATGATTTAATTGTCCTGCCATAGAGGGTATTTATATTATGTGTGTTTTTTAATAAATAAATTGCTTTAATGAAAATTAAATGACCAAACTACCCCTTCAGATAAAGACAAAAAAGGGGCCTTCAAATAGTCAAAAATGAGAGATTTTGAGTTTTGGACTAAAATGGCAATAAAATGCAAACCATAGGGACCCAGATGTAAAAAGTTTGAGATTTGGACTAAAATGGCAAAACTGCCCAAACCACAGGGACCAAAATGGTAGTTTACTCAAGTTAAAATAATATAATTAATGTTTAAAAATTTATGTACGAGCCACCACCCACCTCACCGCACCAACTTCATCTTCCCCACTCTTCACCCCACCACCATTTCCACCTTTCACCACTACCATAACACCTCCACAACCTCAACCCCCCCCCCCCCCCCCCCCCGGAAAAAAATGCCACTACCATACCACCACCCACTCTTCAACAAGCTTAATAATCAATCAATTGTTCCCCAGTTTTTAAACCTAATTTGTCAGTTGTATATTGCATCTTACCAGAAGCAACAACTCAAAATCAATCGACTAGGTTCATCTCCCCCACACTACTCGTACTAGTTAATCAGGTTAGTGATCTTATCTTCTTCTGTTTCAACTTCAGTAATTTAATATTACATGCGAAAATTGATCATTCAATGAACTCGAAACTTGTTTACTTGACTAAAGCTTGAGAATTTAGTGATTTTGGTTTGATAAAGTTTCTATAGCCTCTTAGGTTTTCAAATAGTTTGTTGATATATGTTGTTTGTTGCATTCTGCATTGAGTTCAATCAATGAATTCGGTTGTTATTGGAGAATTGATGATCATGTATCGTTTATGGTCGATCGTATGTTGAGATGTAAAGAATTATTTTAATTTAATTGATTGATTTAATATAGTAACGTTCTGTTTTGTAGGTGAGTTTGATTGAATTAGCGGCTGAAGAATGGTTGAAACCTTGTTTGAAGACATATTTAGGGTTGATCAGCTTGAGTGGCCCGGATGGCAAGAAATTTGACGTTATTACTTTATTCCTGCTTCAAGTTATATATTTCTGCTTCAAGTTATAATGGTAATGAACTTGTTGTTTAGCATTTCCATTTGTGTCTCAACAAAATGATTTTCAAACTCTTGATGAAGGGTCTTTTTTGGGGATAATAATCTCATCGTAGGTGGGTGATGGATGTCGAGAAGAACAAGATGATGATAGGGGGTAGGGTGATGGTGGGGTAGTGTGACACCCGACTATTTTGAGCTGTATCGTACAAGTTTAACATGTGTCATGAATAAATAAAATGCTATATTTTATTGATATTGGTGTTTATATGTGGTATTTGATGTGTTGGTAAATCCAAACATGGTTAAAAATTATGTTGGCAATAATAAGATAAACGCTTATCGCGTAACGAACAAAATGCGAAACGAACGTCGGTGACCACCCGATTAATGTTAAAATCCTAAAAATATTCCGTTATGATTAAAATGGTATTTTTAATCATGTTCACGAGGAAAAACAAATTAAAACGCAAAGAAACCCTATTTTTCGAGTTTAAGCGCGTACCGCGCGATACTGCCCGTATCTGATAATTATTTCAGTAGTAATTTCGCATGTTTATTTTTATAGAGTGATAAAAATAATTTAAAACGCTAGCTAAATACCCGGTGATAAATAAAATAACAGTTTAAAAGCCTAACATATATATATATATATATATATATATGTTTGTGTGTGTGTGTTTGTGTGCGTGTGTGTGTGTCATCGTATATATATGAGAGAGAGAGACTAGATGGCGGCTTGAGGAGCCACCTCTCCTTGGGTCTTGCCATGTGTTACATCTAGAAACATATCTTTCAAATATCAAAAACAAATTTTCATCATCTCCATCCATCTCTAGTCTTGGCCGAACACCTTCCCCGCACTACCATTTTCGAAAATTCCAAGCTTTCTTGTAAGAACCAAGCACATTTCAAGAAGTTTCCAAGTTGTTTTGAAGACCCAAGAAGGTTTCCAAGGTGAATACAAAAGGAAACAAACTTCACACATCAAAAATCATATCAAAAACCCCACTTGAATCTTGAAGGTATAAAATTTACTTTTTGAAAACATGCTCTTGATTCTTGGTGATATTCATGATGTTGGAAGGTTTCTCTTGATTCTTGGGATATTTCACAAACTTGAAACTAAAACATATTGGTTTTTATACAAAATTTAAAATGGAACTTGTGTGTATATTGATGTGGCCAAAAATATTAGTGTGTATGGATTAGAGATTGAATTTTTTATGTTACTTTTTGATGATGTGATATATGCAAAATTTGATGCATGCATGATTAAACGTTGGTGTTATAGAAAGTTCTATGAATAAAGAAGGTTATGAAAAGAGAAATTTTGGATTTTTGTATGCACATATGTGTGTGTATGTCGAGTATGTATATGTATGTATACATGCATGTGGGAAATCTTGTCATATGTTCATAAATAGAGTGAATCTTGCATTTATGTTAACATGATGATGATGTGATGAAGATGTCTTTGAATATTTGAACATGAATTTAAGATGGGTATAGATGCATTTAGTTCATGTAAAATGATGATAATATGATGACATGCATTAGAAGCTTGTACATGAGCATGCATGAGGATTTTATGATCAAGAGATGTAAAATGATGATAATATGATGACATGCATTAGAAGCTTGTACATGAGCATGCATGAGGATTTTATGATCAAGAGATGATGAAAATATTATGATATGACAAATGTGGTTTGAATATGATTATGAATATTAAAATATTATTATTTGAAGTGTTATAATGATTGGAAACTTTGTCATAGGTTAGATAGCTTTGCATGTGATACATGAAGCTTGGAAAGTGGTAAAATGAGTGAAACTTGTATGATTTATTTGGTTTGCATGAGATCTGAGTTGTTAAAATATCAAGTCATTACGATTTGGGATGGTTATAGTAACCTCTGATGTAAAACTATGGGGTAAAACGGTTAAAAATCGGCTTTTCGGAGGATTTTTATAAAACTGTTTTAGATCACTAAGTAAACTGATATTTTTTATATAAATATAATTATCTTAACTTATCTTAAGTATCCTTGGTGTTTGGTTAGTCATGTGTGACTTTCGACGCCCGAAAACGTTACCGAATCACTAAAATACGCGTTTTTCAATGTCCGCTAGAATGGCTTGTTCATGGGTGAACCTTATGTGTTACAATGTGTTATGTGATTTAGAATATGTGCATGATGATATGTTATGTGTTGACATGATAGCGGGGATTAGACTATGCATGTAAACTTGTGTGTTTAAAGTGGTAATATCAGTAAAGTCGCGTTAAATGTGTAACTTAGTTGTCGAGGATGAAAATGTCACACCCTGGCTTTGCGGAAGCGTGGTTAATTTGGTGTGACTTCTCAATACCATAGCTTAATCATAACAAAGCTATATGAATTAAAAACATGCAAGATCATCCATTAAGTTTTAAAACCAAATACAGTACCATTGTTTTAACGGGAAACGCGCCCTAACAACCATAACCTTGTTCATCAAACATTACAAACTTAAACATAACATAAACATAGTTTAAGGACTGTGACTTGTCCAGGAAAGAGTCACATTCCCTAAACCCCGGATGACCTTGGAAACTAGTGCAGCGGGAAAACGTGCCATACCGTGCCAGATCTTTAATTCCCTGAAATACATGTAAGTTGAAAAATCAACAATAATGTTGAGCGAGTTCATGTGTAGTGAGTAAGTAAAACCTTTGTAAAATGTCTGTATGTATGAAAATTCCTGGTATGTAGCAATAAGGAAAAAGAGATCAATTAATGTGTAGCTAATACATTAATAAGTGAAATGGCCTAGGAAGCACTCAAACCTGTAACGCGTATTTCATACCGGTCCTTCCGGTGAAACGACATAGTCACCACATGCAGCCACACGCTGGCTCATGCGTGGGGCTTGCAACACCCAATAGATCTATCACTCATGCCTCTCGGTCCTTATACAAGGATTAATGGTCTTACGATAATAGCCTACCCATTCACAGGATCTAGGTAATAACCCTCCTTACGCTATCCATACCATGTAAAAAGTACTTGTAATCATAGTAACATGTATTTCACCCCCGCAGTTTAGAAAACTGAAAACAGTTAAGAGAAAAGGGGGACATGAACTCACTGTCAGTGCGTCGCTATACCAAGTACTCCGAATGTCAGGCAACTGTGCAATGACCTACATGTGCTAATTCTATTAGACGGATGGCCGTGCCTTAGCTTTATAGTTTAAGTTTTGGGAAACAGTTAGACAACTGTTCCTTGTATATACTTGGTAATTAATTTCCTTCCCAAGGATGGGGGATTTAATACATGTGTATTTGTCTCATCTCATTAAGTCCCACTTAATATATTTTTACTTCTCATTCCAAAATATAAATATTTTTCTCAAAAATATTATATTTTCTCTTCACTTAATACTTTCCAAAATAATACGTTGACAAAATACGCGTTCATGAGTATTTCCGTATACAGCGTAAGTTACGTTTTAACGATTAAGTGGTAATAATAATTACCGGTGTAACTTATATGTTCGTCGTGTAAGCGTTTGTATTATTTTGGGTTCGTCAACGTTTGTAAATATTATTTTTATTCTAAAAATAATATTTATATATTTTCACAAAATAATCATAAACAGTGTGGTGAAAAATATATTTATCGAATAAATATTTATCACGTTTAGTTTTGTGAAAATCCCACCTCCGATTATTTAATAAATAAAGTCATGGCGAAATATATTTTGAAAACATCTCAAAAATAGTTTAACACTTGTAAATAATGCTAAGTGTTAGATTTTAGAAAAATTTCGCCAGAGTTTCCCCTGTAACTGGAGGTGGCCACGCTTTCAAGCGTATCATTTTCTTTTACAAAATCGCTTCAACAATTTCTTGATTCAATCAAACTAATTTCAACACACCAAACTTGCCGACTAGTATGTAAATCGCATTATTACATGAACTTGTAGTTTTTCCGAAAACTATTGTGTAGATCCCCTTATATTTGGTGGATCCTTGCATAAAATAGTTTAATCTTGTAAAAATCCCGTTTTTAGAATAAATCATTCTTTACAACTTCCCGACAACTTTTATAAAAGTTGTTACTTTGTCGGATCTTTCGTTTCACAAGTGTTTATACACTTGTAGTTTGTAAAAAAAATCATATTTGTTAGTGTGTCATCCGACTTTTATAAAACATGATTTTCTCGACACTTGGTCCTACGAAAATACCACTTGCAGATACGTAGATCCGCTAGTTTTAAACACCATTTTACTAGTAAAATTACTTTTACACAAGTTCATGTCTTTCGTGTGGTAGAGTTTCACCTTTTAACCCTCGTACCGATAGAAACAAGCTTTTGTCAAGATCTATGATCTTAACAAAGTCGAGTTAAACGATGATCCGAGCCACCACATCGTAGATCGGGCCTAAATAATCACCATATTCAAACACTACAACTTTTACACAAGTTATGATCTTTTATCCAACAAAATTCAAGTTTTAGTAAACTTTAAAGATTCAAAATATGGGTTTCCGCATTTTAATCGCTATAAATCATATTAACCACCTTAGATAAGTTCGAGAGTGAGTTTTAAACATTATACCTCTAGCTCGGGGCTAGGGAAGAATCTAGGCGAAAAGGTGGTGGATAAAAGCTAAGTAACGAGGTCCTTCCGCTTCCGTTTGCTCCAAAGCTCCTAATACGTGACCCGTAAGGCTTGTATATGCTTGGAATGAAGAGATCAAAACTCGACAATGGGTGGGTGGCTATGGGAGTGTTCGGCCGAGAGTTGGGAGGGGCAAGGGAGAGAGGGTTTTTGGTGATTGGTGAAGTGTAAGAACTCATGTGTGTTAGTGTTGTATTTATAGGCAAAACTTTGTTCTTAATCCAATGGTTAGTATGTCTTCTAGATATTAGACATAAACAATAAAATAATCACAATGTGTACTCTTGTGTTCCCTTTAGTTGGCCGATCTCTTTAGGGGGGGGGGGTATCCAGTTCGATTTCAATCGTTTTGTTAGAGTTTAGTTACATTAAGTAGGTTAGCTTTAGGGGTTAACTCCGTTAGTGGTGTGATGCGTTATATCGTGTGTGTTAGGGTAATCAGGGACCCTAACTGGCTCAGAAAAAGACTAACAATATTTTTGGCAATATTTTTTTTACGTTCCGGGTATAGTCCGGTTGTTCGGTTGGATAGTAATCCGTTAAAGTGCTTAAGTAATCTTTTAAGCGTCGTTAATAATATTTTTAGTGACACATCTTATTTCCAAAAGTGTCAAGAATATTTCCTCATGTTTTGGCACTTTATTAGTTAGCTAGTAGCTGGTATGTTAGTAAAAGTGCTGTGTTTCGTGCTTAGAGTACGTTTTAGGCGCATCCAATCATTATATCTTATTCCTAGAGACGCAGTTCTACAACCCATGTATCCCTACACACACTCTGGGTGTAGTAAAAATATTTCTGGCTCATTCAGGCCTTTAGAGGCAGTGTCTGCCTGATGCTGGCTTTATCAGCATGTTCAATAGGTTATCCGTTCAAATGCTACTGTGCTTTTGTGCATCATGTTTGTCACTAGAGTTCAGTAAGTAAATAATGTAGTGACGGAAATCAAAGTATGATGCAGACATGTACAAGTATCAACAGTCAAGTAGCAGTTCATCAGTAATCTCAGTTAAGCACAGTAATTAAGCAACAATTAATAGTTAATTAAATCGTACGGATACCTGGTTTAGTGAGGGTTGTCACATTCTCCCCCCGTTAGAAAAATTTCATCCCGAAATTTTAAGTTCTGCTTGTAGAAGCAGGGTTCTCAGGAAATAAGTGGGGGTATTTCTCTTTCATTCGGTCCTCACGCTCCCAGGTGAATTCAGGACCATGTCTAGCATTCCAACGAACTTTAACGAGCTTGACACTGCTCTGGCGGGTCTTGTTAACTTTCCAATCCGTGACCTCAACAGGTTCTTCAACGAAGTGGAGCGTGTCATCAACATGAATTTCGTCGGTAGGAATGGCAATGTTATCTTGTGTTGGACTTTTCTTCAGATTGGATACATGAAATGTATCGTGAACACCATTTAGTTCGGCAGGTAGGTCCAACTTGTATGCTACTAACCCGATTCTCTCCAAGATCTTGAATGGTCCAATATACCTCGGGTTCAACTTTCCATGTTTCCCAAATCGTGCCACACCCTTCCAGGGTGATACTTTCAACAAAACCATCTCACCAACCTCAAACTCTAGAGGTTTCCTGCTTCGATCCGCGTAGGCTTTCTGCCTGTCACGAGCCGCGCTGATACGGTCTCGGATTTGTGCAATCTTGTCAGTGGTTTCCTGGACTACTTCAGGACTAACCAATTGTCTATCACCAGCGTCAGACCAACAGAGCGGTGATCTGCACTTGCGCCCATATAAAGCTTCAAACGGCGCGGCACCAATACTGGTGTGGTAGCTGTTGTTGTATGAAAACTCAACCAGGGGTAAATGCTTATCCCAGCTACCGCCCAAATCCATCACACATGCTCTCAGCATGTCTTCTAACGTCTGAATCGTCCGCTCGCTTTGACCGTCGGTCTGCGGGTGAAAAGCTGTGCTCAGATTCAACTTGGAGCCAAAAGCTTCCTAGAAGGATTGCCATACCCTTGACACGAACCTTCCGTCTCTATCAGAGATAATCGAGAGAGGTACTCCATGGCGTGTAACAATCTCTCTCATGTAAATTTCGGCCAGTTTGCTCGTATTATCCTTCTCTCGGATAGGTAGGAAGTGTGCTGACTTCGTTAAACGGTCCACTATTACCCAAATAGTGTCATGGCCTCTTGGCGTTCTTGGCAACTTCGTAATAAAATCCATAGAGATTTGTTCCCACTTCCACTTGGGAATCTCTGGTTGTTGCAGAAGCCCTGAAGGCTTCTGGTATTCTGCCTTAACCTTGGCGCGTATCAAGCACTTGCTCACATAAACAGCAACATCGCCTTTCATCCTAGGCCACCAATAATAATCTTTAAGATCCTGGTACATCTTATCCGCTCCAGGGTGGATAGAGTACCGCGATTTGTGAGCTTCATCGAAAATAACCTTCCTTAAACCACCAAACAAAGGAACCCAAATCCTTTTCTCAAAACATAACGTTCCTTCCTTGTTTGGTACCAGTATCTTCTCCATCCCACGGAGATACTCTTCTGCAAGGTTTCTTTCCTTGAGAGCTTCTTGCTGCGCTGTACGAACGCGCGAGGAAAGATCGGTTTGAATAATCATCTCCAAAGCTCTAACCCTTATGGGCTTAATTCTCTCTTTACGACTTATGGGCTTAATTCAACAGTTCTACCCATCGTCTTTGCCTCATATTCAACTCCTTCTGGTTGAATATGTGTTGGAGGCTCTTGTGATTTGTGAAGATCGTACACTTCGTACCATAAAGGTAGTGTCTCCAGATCTTCAAAGCGAAAACCACTGCGCCAAGCTCCAAATCGTGAGTGGTATAGTTCTTTTCATGCACTTTCAGTTGGCGTGACGCGTTGGCAATAACCTTTTGACGTTGCATCAACACACAACCCAATCCTTGACGCGAAGCGTCGCAGTATATCACGAAATCATCTGTACCTTCTGGTAGAGCTAAGATTGGTGCGTTACAAAGCTTATCTTTCAATATCTGAAATGCTTCCTCCTGTTTGATTCCCCAATCAAACTTCTTGTCCTTCTGAGTGAGGAACGTCAATGGTTGGGCGATCCTTGAAAAGTTCTCAATGAACCTTCGATAATAGCCAGCTAAACCCAAGAATTGCCGAATCTCGGTTGGCGTCTTTGGCGTTTCCCAATCCTTGATCGCCTCGATCTTGGTGGGATCCACGTGGATTCCATCCCAAGGAATTGCACTTCCCTTAGCCAAAACTCTCACTTAGAGAATTTGGCGTACAACTGTTCTTTCTTTAGCAGCTCCAGAATGGCTCTTAAATGCTGTTCGTGCTTAGCCTTCGTCTTTGAATAAATCAAAATATCATCGATGAATACAATCACGAACTTATCCAAGTACGGCTTACAAACTCGATTCATCAAATCCATGAACACTGCAGGTGCGTTTGTCAAACCAAACGGCATAACGAGAAACTCGTAGTGTCCATATCGAGTTCTGAAGGCTGTCTTCGGGATACTTTCCTCCTGTATCCGTAGCTGATGGTATCCAGATCGAAGATCGATCTTTGAATAGAAGCTTGAACCTTGAAGTTGGTCAAACAGATCATCGATTCTTGGCAGGGGATACCTATTCTTGATCGTCAGCTTGTTCAACTCTCTGTAGTCAATGCACATACGGAAACTACCGTCCTTCTTCTTGACAAACAAAACTGGAGCTCCCCAAGGCGAGAAGCTTGGTCGGATAAATCCCTTGTCTAACAATTCTTGAAGTTGTGTCGATAGTTCTTGCATCTCAGACGGAGCATGTCTGTAGGGTGCCTTAGCCACATGCGCGGCGCCTGGAACTAAGTCAATACGAAACTCCACTTGTCTCTGAGGCGGCAATCCCGGCAAGTCTTCTGGAAAGACTTCTGGATATTCCCTCACGACAGGGATGTCTTCGATCTTCGGCTCAGCAGCCTTTTTATCTACAATGTGTGCCAGAAAGGCAGCACATCCCTTTTGCAAACACTTCCTTGCCTTCAGGCTGTCACACCCCCAAAATCCCACCTGCGGAGTACTACCGCTTGGAGGCGTGACTGACCAGGATCCAGCCACCAATCATACTGAACACGCATATAAACAGTTATAAAAGTTTAACAAATACGATTGGTGTTTTCAAAACAATTAAGTTTAAGTTGCAAGCGGAAGCATAAGTTTAAAGATATAACATAAGTTCAAAAGTTCCAAGTTTATCATAGCACGTAGCAATCCGTGTCCCACAACGATCCTCCTCCATGCAAGCTCCATCTGAGTACCTAAGGTCCTGCAAAGCATGTAGTAACGAGTCAACAACTAGTTGAGTGAGTTCACGGTTGGGTGTTCGTTTTAGTTGTTTCGAAAACAGTTTACTTTAACTGGCATCCTGCCGTGGGGGTTACCCCATAGTTTAAAAACGTGACATGTTCGTTCCCAGTTACTCCGGCACTCCGGCCGTGGGGGCTACCCCATGTTAGTTATCAGGCATTTCGGCCGTGGGGGCTACCCCATGCGTATACTAGACTCGTTACCATATCGACTGCTGACTGTAGTCATGTTTATGTGCCCTGAAAACATCAATGTCTATCATCATTGACGTGCCCCAGATCCATTAGTTCACGCCCGTCCTCTGCGGCACGGTGTGAGGCTTGTCAGACCTAAATAGCGCTATCTAACTAATGACCCGCTCGCCATTGGCCCGGCGATTAGTCGATACAAAAAGGAGGGACTTCGTGATAGAGTTTTAGTCTAGTACGTTTATCCGTCCATCCGGACGAGGAATCACATTCCTGAACCACTGACGTCCTACCCAAGGAGGACGAGGAATCCACGTTCCTTAACCCCGTTCCCAACCCAGGGAATCCCATGCTTTGTAGAGGGTGTGAACTCACCTTGGTTTGCTCGGCAGTTAATCACAGAAAGATCAATCAAGTCGCAAGTAGTCAATTACGTCCTAACATGGATACCACTTATAATCAGATTCAAACCAAGCAGTGCACGAATGTTCAACACGTATGGCAAGCACGGGTAATAATCATGGCAACACGTTTAACATACACAGTTCACAGTTAACAGTCAAATACAACCCAAAGTCCAAGTGTGAGGCCCAAACGGTTGGGCTCGTGATAACAGGCCCAAACAACATATCAACAGTAGCACAGAAGTCCATAAATCCGGCCCACTAACTTAGGCCCATAAGTGTGGTCTCGAGTCGCAACCGGACTCGCAAGCATGGTCTCGAGTCATGCTGTTTGGTCATAAATGGTTGCGAGTCGCAACCGGTGTCGTAACCATGGTTTCGGCTAATCATGCTGAGGTCTCGAGTCGCAACGGGACTCGTAACCTGTGGTCTCGGCTTGTCCTGTTATGGTTGCGAGTCGCAACCGCGTGGTCTCGAGTCATCACGCTGTGGTTGCGAGTCGCAACTGGGTGATTGCGAGTCGGTATGCTGTCATTTTCACGTTCAGGTGTTGATGCAGATGTAGTCAGCCAAATGGTACTATGTAATCAGGCCCAAATCAGGAAATAACCAATAGAATTCCACTAACAGTTTTCCTAATCAGGCTATTAGTCAAAGTGGATCAAAATCACAAGGGTTTTCATATCTTCAACTATCATTCAAAGTGTTCTTCAAATATTCAAACATATATTCAAGTTCTTCATAACATAAACAACACTTATTCAACCAAGACTATGAACAACTATCAAGATACAATTTACTAGCATGCATCCTACATGACAAACATATTCATTAGCCGATTTGTTTAGTATAAACACCCAAACTTATCGGATCAAATCCAAGTGCCACCAATATCATCATTCCCCTTTTTAACATACAATGAACCCATTTTTAACATCAAGCGTTTATGCATAGTTCAACACATAACAAGAACATTCATGAATCGATTTCTTCTCAAAACATCATGCATAACTAAGTTAACTACCATATTATCACATAATCTCATCATACAACATAACATGAACATATTAACAATAAGCATTCAACCATAAACATGATAAATACTAACCGGTTGGTGAAGTGTGTGTGTGTGCCGATCCAAAGTCCAAATCCGAGAGTTCTTGTGTCAACCGATTGGATCCGAGAGTCTTGGAGGTGTGTTTGTGTTCTAGAGTTCTAGTGAGAGAGAAGGTAGGAGAGTGTGTGTGTGTTCTTGTTCAACAAAATGGTAAAAATGGCTAAGGGTGGTATATATATAGTCAAGTTCCAAGTGGTGCACCCTTCATGGGTTTCGAGTGGGGGTTTACGGCCCAAAGGCCCAACCGGCCACTAGGTTCTCGGCCCAAAGGCCCATTCGGTCACTATTCACTCGAGACCTCATGGTCTCGAGTCGGGTTCTTTGTTCTCGGGTTGGGTTCTCGGTTCACATAAAACACGTACACATATATATATACAAATGCACACATACAAAGCACATAAAAGTTCACGTTTATCATCAAGTTTAATCAGTTAACTAGTCACATAGCGTACAAGTATATCGCATCAAGACACAACGAAGGTTCTAGGTTTCGAGTTGTCACATCATCCCCAAGTTGAAAGAAATTTCGTCCCGAAATTTGATGGCACTCACTGAGGAAGCTAGTCAAGTTGTAAGGTTTTCCCGGTTATCCTGGGGTGTCACATCCACCCCCCGTTGATCTGGAATTTCGTCCCGAAATTCCGTAGCTTCAGCCTCAGTAGCGTTTGTACTGTTCTCAAACAGTTGGGGATACTTTTGTTTCATCCGATCTTCGCGCTCCCAGGTGAACTCTGGGCCGCGACGTGAGTTCCAACGAACTCGAACGAGAGGTATTCTAGTGCTCTTGAGGACCTTAACATCCCGGTCCGTGATTTCGACAGGTTCTTCGACGAATTTCAACTGTTCGTCGATCGTGAGTTCCTTCAGAGGAACTACGTGCGTCTCATCTGACAGACACTTCTTCAGATTCGACACATGGAAAACGTTGTGAACTGCACCGAGTTCTGCTGGTAAGTTCAGTCTGTAGGCCACCTTGCCTATTTTCTCAATGATTTCAAAAGGTCCAACGTACCGTGGGTTGAGTTTGCCTCGTTTACCAAAACGAACAACACCCTTCCAGGGTGAAACTTTGAGTAATACCCGCTCCCCAACCTGGAGCTCAAGTGGTTTCCTGCCCTTATCGGCGTAAGCCTTTTGACGGTCACGAGCGGCCGCCATGCGTTGTCGTATTTGAGCAATCCGCTCAGTAGTGTCTACCACATGTTCTGGACCAGTGATCTGACTATCCCCCACCTCTGCCCAACAGAGGGGTGACCGGCATTTACGTCCGTACAATGCCTCAAACGGAGCAGCTTTAATGCTGGTGTGGTAGCTGTTATTATACGAGAATTCCACGAGTGGCAGATGTCTTTCCCAGCTGTTGCCAAAGTCGATTACACAGGCGCGAAGCATGTCTTCCAGGGTCTGAATAGTTCGCTCGGACTGCCCGTCCGTTTGTGGGTGATACGCTGTGCTCATATCAAGACGTGAGCCAAAAGATTTGTGCATTGCCTGCCACAGTTCCGAAGTAAAACGTGCATCTCGATCAGAGATGATAGAAGTGGGCACCCCGTGCCTCGAAACAACTTCCTTGAGGTATATCTCCGCTAAAGTGGAGAATTTATCTGTTTCTTTGATTGCCAAGAAGTGTGCGGATTTCGTGAGTCGATCCACGATCACCCAGATAGTATCGTTTCCGCGCTGTGATCTAGGTAGGCCAGTAACGAAATCCATGGAAATTTGCTCCCACTTCCATTGTGGTATCTCTGGTTGTTGGAGTAGGCCTGAAGGTTTCTGATATTCCGTCTTGACTCGCGCACAAGTCAAACACTTGCTGACGTAAGTTGCTATGTGGGCCTTCATGCTAGGCCACCAATACGTAGTTTTAATATCGTGGTACATCTTATCCGAACCAGGGTGTACCGAGTAGCGAGATTTGTGCGCTTCATCCATCACGAGTTCCCGTAAATCACCATAGAGTGGGACCCAAATGCGTCCTGTCACATAATAAGCACCGTCTTCCTTCTGTTCTAAGCGTTGCCTTGACCCGCGTAGGGCTTCAGCTCTAACGTTCTCTGGTTTCAGTGCTTCTATCTGAGCAGCTCGTATTTGCGAAGGTAGACTAGAATGGATCGTGAGTTGTAAAGCTCTTACGCGCTTAGGCGTAGTGTCCTTCCGACTCAGGGCGTCTGCCACAACATTGGCCTTGCCCGGGTGATACCTGATAGAGCACTCGTAATCATTCAGCAGTTCGACCCATCGGCGCTGCCGCATATTCAGTTCCTTCTGCTTGAATATGTGCTCTAAACTCCTGTGGTCAGTGTAGATGGCGCACTTGGTTCCGTATAGGTAATGCCGCCATAACTTAAGTGCGAAAACAACAGCTCCCAACTCTAAATCATGCGTAGTGTAGTTCTTCTCGTGAACTTTGAGTTGTCGTGAGGCGTAGGCTATGACTTTATCTCGTTGCATCAATACACAACCAAGACCCTGAATTGATGCGTCACAGTAAACCACAAAATCATCTGTGCCCTCTGGCAGTGAAAGGATAGGTGCACTACAAAGTCTATCCTTTAGATGCTGAAAAGCCAACTCTTGTGCATTTCCCCAATGATAGACAACGCCTTTCTGTGTTAACAAGGTCAGAGGCTGCGCGATCTTAGAAAAATCCTTAATGAATCTCCTATAGTAACCTGCCAATCCCAAAAATTGGCGAATTTCCTTTGGTGTGCGAGGCGCAGGCCAGTTCTTAATAGAGTCCACTTTGGATGGATCAACGTGAATCCCATCCTTGTTCACCACATGCCCTAGGAAATGGACCTCTCGAAGCCAGAAGTCGCATTTCGAGAATTTCGCGTAAAGCTGTTCCTCCCGAAGGAGTTCCAGAATAAGTCGTAGATGCTGTTCGTGCTCTTCTTTGCTCTTAGAATAGATCAGGATGTCGTCGATGAAGACTATAACAAACTTGTCCAGGTACGGCTTGCACACTCGATTCATCAAATCCATAAAAACTGCCGGTGCGTTCGTCAGCCCAAACGGCATGACCAGAAACTCATAGTGCCCATAACGAGTTCTAAAGGCTGTCTTAGAGACATCCTCTTCTCGAACTCTCAGCTGGTGATATCCCGATCTCAGATCGATCTTTGAATAGTAGCTCGACCCCTGCAACTGGTCGAACAAGTCGTCAATACGCGGTAGAGGATAACGATTCTTCACAGTCACTTTGTTGAGTTCACGATAGTCGATACACATTCTGAAGGTACCATCCTTCTTCTTCACAAATAGCACCGGAGCCCCCCAAGGCGATGAGCTAGGACGAATGAAACCCTTATCCAAGAGTTCTTGTAGTTGCGTGGAGAGTTCTTCCAATTCAGATGGAGCTAAACGATAAGGTGCACGGGCTACAGGCGCAGCTCTAGGAGCTAGTTCAATCTGAAACTCGACTTGGCGATGGGGCGGAAGACCAGGTAATTCCTCGGGGAATACCTCAGGATAGTCGCGTACAACGGGAAAATCTTCTAGCTTCTTCTCCTTCTCTGTGGTATCAGTAACTAGAGCCAAAATCGCAGTGTGCCCCTTTCGTAAGCATTTCTGGGCCTTAAGAAGAGAGATGATGTTCTCAACAGCACTTCTCTTGTCGCCACGAATCATGAGAGGTTCACTACCTAAACCAGGAATACGAACGATCTTCTCGTTGCAAAGAATCTCTGCTCGGTGTTGGGATAACCAATCCATCCCAATGACAACGTCGAAACTACCCAAGATAATAGGAATAAGATCAATAGAGAAGGTCTGGTTAGCGAGAATAAGCTGGCAACCCTTGACTACGTGTGAGGCTTCCAAACTCTTACCATTAGCTAGCTCTACAGTGTGCTTGTCGCTCAGGGGTGTAGGAATACGCTTAAGCATCTTACTAACTTCTAGTGACACATAGCTAGTATCGGCACCCGAATCAAATAAGACTGTAACATTAAAGTCGTCGAGAAGGAACTTACCCGTCACCACGTTGGGATCATTCCTTGCTTCACCTTGACCAATCACGAACACTCGTCCCCTAGCACCATTGTTGTTGTTTCCATTGTTACCATTCCCCTGATTGTTGTTGTTGTTCTGGTTCAGTTGGGGACAATCTTTCTTGAAGTGGCCTTCAGCTCCACACTGAAAGCACCCTTTGTTGTTACCCTGCTGCTGTCGCTGGTTCTGCTGAGGTTGCTGACGATTCTGATTGGCGGGGTATGCGCTCCTGCAATCCTTTGCAACATGACCAGGCTTGTTGCACCGATGACAGTTGCCCCTGGTGCATGGCCCACTGTGGTGTAGGTTGCAACGATTGCATTTGGGGTGATTCCCCTTGTATCCACCATGACTTTGACCACCGGACGATTGCTGACTGGGGCTCTTGTGATCGTCCGTCTTTCTCTGCTGAGACTGAGTTTGCACCGAAGTTGAACCCCTGCTTGAAGTTCCATCCCATTTCCGTTTATCCCCACTAGAAGCACCAGAAGTAGTTGCAGCACCTATACGCTTCGGTAACTTGTTCTGCTCCACCGCCTGATCAGTGAGACGGTGAGCCAACTGTACAACCTGTTGGATAGTAGTCAAGTTCGCTGAAGTCACATGACTTTGGATCTCTGGCACCAAGCCCTTGAGATAGAGTTCAATTCGCTTATACGGAGGATCCACCATAGTAGGACACAACAAGGCTAGCTCATGCGATCTCTTAGTGTATGCCTCAATCTCTGACCCCGTCATCTTGAGATTGTAGAACTCATCTTCCAGCTTGTGAATGTCGTCACGACTGCAGTATTCTTCCCTGATCATTTCCTTGAAATTTTCCCATGGGGTGGCGTTGGCAGCAACCAACCCTAACATTTGCACTTGTGCATTCCACCACGTGAGGGCCAAACCCTCGAGAGTACCAGTAGCATACTTCACCCTGCGCGCTTCAGGGCATTCACACATTTCGAACACAGACTCCAGTTTCTCAAACCAGTGTAGGAGGCCTACTGCTCCTTCAGTGCCGCTAAAAGTTGTGGGTCGACAGTCCATAAAAGTCTTAAAAGTGCACACCGGTGCCTGAGCATATTGACCTAAGGTAGGTGAAAGAAAGACAAAGTTTAACACAAAGGTTGGTTCACGAGAGTAGGATCCAAATGATCCTAGAACAATTTCGGACTGCAGGATATACCTCCTGCGTTTGCAGCTGCAAGCGCTGCGGCAACTCGTTCGTTGATCAAAGCCGTCAACTGGGCTTGTGTCATGTTAACGCGTCCAGACATGGTTCTTCATAACAAGAGTAATACGTGTGAGAGGGGTTCGCGAAAGTACGATAGTAGAACAGAGTAAGCACGCACGTGTTCAAGCAACAGTAGTTATACTAATCAAGCATACCATGGGCAATGTACTATGTAACTAACAAGTAGGCAACATACACACATCATATTACCTAGAGTGTCGAGCCTTGCATGAGGAGCGAAGTGTCGTTGTGGACCGTTGAGCACTAAACCGGTTATAGTCTGGTTTTAACAAAAAAAAGTTTCTCCTTTATTAAAACCAAGTTCACTATAACCAATGGCTCTGATACCAATCTGTCACACCCCCAAAATCCCACCTGCGGAGTACTACCGCTTGGAGGCGTGACTGACCAGGATCCAGCCACCAATCATACTGAACACGCATATAAACAGTTATAAAAGTTTAACAAATACGATTGGTGTTTTCAAAACAATTAAGTTTAAGTTGCAAGCGGAAGCATAAGTTTAAAGATATAACATAAGTTCAAAAGTTCCAAGTTTATCATAGCACGTAGCAATCCGTGTCCCACAACGATCCTCCTCCATGCAAGCTCCAGCTGAGTACCTAAGGTCCTGCAAAGCATGTAGTAACGAGTCAACAACTAGTTGAGTGAGTTCACGGTTGGGTGTTCGTTTTAGTTGTTTCGAAAACAGTTTACTTTAACTGGCATCCTGCCGTGGGGGTTACCCCATAGTTTAAAAACGTGACATGTTCGTTCCCAGTTACTCCGGCACTCCGGCCGTGGGGGCTACCCCATGTTAGTTATCAGGCATTTCGGCCGTGGGGGCTACCCCATGCGTACACTAGACTCGTTACCATATCGACTGCTGACTGTAGTCATGTTTATGTGCCCTGAAAACATCAATGTCTATCATCATTGACGTGCCCCAGATCCATTAGTTCACGCCCGTCCTCTGCGGCACGGTGTGAGGCTTGTCAGACCTAAATAGCGCTATCTAACTAATGACCCGCTCGCCATTGGCCCGGCGATTAGTCGATACAAAAAGGAGGGACTTCGTGATAGAGTTTTAGTCTAGTACGTTTATCCGTCCATCCGGACGAGGAATCACATTCCTGAACCACTGACGTCCTACCCAAGGAGGACGAGGAATCCACGTTCCTTAACCCCGTTCCCAACCCAGGGAATCCCATGCTTTGTAGAGGGTGTGAACTCACCTTGGTTTGCTCGGCAGTTAATCACAGAAAGATCAATCAAGTCGCAAGTAGTCAATTACGTCCTAACATGGATACCACTTATAATCAGATTCAAACCAAGCAGTGCACGAATGTTCAACACGTATGGCAAGCACGGGTAATAATCATGGCAACACGTTTAACATACACAGTTCACAGTTAACAGTCAAATACAACCCAAAGTCCAAGTGTGAGGCCCAAACGGTTGGGCTCGTGATAACAGGCCCAAACAACATATCAACAGTAGCACAGAAGTCCATAAATCCGGCCCACTAACTTAGGCCCATAAGTGTGGTCTCGAGTCGCAACCGGACTCGCAAGCATGGTCTCGAGTCATGCTGTTTGGTCATAAATGGTTGCGAGTCGCAACCGGTGTCGTAACCATGGTTTCGGCTAATCATGCTGAGGTCTCGAGTCGCAACGGGACTCGTAACCTGTGGTCTCGGCTTGTCCTGTTATGGTTGCGAGTCGCAACCGCGTGGTCTCGAGTCATCACGCTGTGGTTGCGAGTCGCAACTGGGTGATTGCGAGTCGGTATGCTGTCATTTTCACGTTCAGGTGTTGATGCAGATGTAGTCAGCCAAATGGTACTATGTAATCAGGCCCAAATCAGGAAATAACCAATAGAATTCCACTAACAGTTTTCCTAATCAGGCTATTAGTCAAAGTGGATCAAAATCACAAGGGTTTTCATATCTTCAACTATCATTCAAAGTGTTCTTCAAATATTCAAACATATATTCAAGTTCTTCATAACATAAACAACACTTATTCAACCAAGACTATGAACAACTATCAAGATACAATTTACTAGCATGCATCCTACATGACAAACATATTCATTAGCCGATTTGTTTAGTATAAACACCCAAACTTATCGGATCAAATCCAAGTGCCACCAATATCATCATTCCCCTTTTTAACATACAATGAACCCATTTTTAACATCAAGCGTTTATGCATAGTTCAACACATAACAAGAACATTCATGAATCGATTTCTTCTCAAAACATCATGCATAACTAAGTTAACTACCATATTATCACATAATCTCATCATACAACATAACATGAACATATTAACAATAAGCATTCAACCATAAACATGATAAATACTAACCGGTTGGTGAAGTGTGTGTGTGTGCCGATCCAAAGTCCAAATCCGAGAGTTCTTGTGTCAACCGATTGGATCCGAGAGTCTTGGAGGTGTGTTTGTGTTCTAGAGTTCTAGTGAGAGAGAAGGTAGGAGAGTGTGTGTGTGTTCTTGTTCAACAAAATGGTAAAAATGGCTAAGGGTGGTATATATATAGTCAAGTTCCAAGTGGTGCACCCTTCATGGGTTTCGAGTGGGGGTTTACGGCCCAAAGGCCCAACCGGCCACTAGGTTCTCGGCCCAAAGGCCCATTCGGTCACTATTCACTCGAGACCTCATGGTCTCGAGTCGGGTTCTTTGTTCTCGGGTTGGGTTCTCGGTTCACATAAAACACGTACACATATATATATACAAATGCACACATACAAAGCACATAAAAGTTCACGTTTATCATCAAGTTTAATCAGTTAACTAGTCACATAGCGTAAAAGTATATCGCATCAAGACACAACGAAGGTTCTAGGTTTCGAGTTGTCACACAGGCAGCTAATAATCCTCAACGGCGTCTCACGCTTTTCTCCGTGAACAATAATGGTCTCACCATCATCGGTCGGGATACGAACGATCTTCTCATGACAAACTATCTCGGCCTTGTTACTTGATAACCAATCCATCCCTACTACCACGTCGAAGCTTCCCAACTGGACTGGTAGTAGATCTAGAGCGAACTCGCGCTCTCCCAACTCGATTACGCACCCTCGAATCACTTCATTAGCTTCCACTAACTTCCCATTCGCTAATTTGATCGAGTATGGAATATCTAACTTACTAGCGGCTAAACCAAGCATATTCTTAAATTCTAATGACACGAAGCTATAATCGGCACCAATATCAAATAGAATGGATGCATAGCGTTGAGTAATATGGGACGTACCGATATCCATGCTTGGATTCCTGGCGTGCTTCCTTAGCCCGGTGTTAGACATCTTTCCCATAATTTTGTCTAATCTCCATTGGGCAATCTTTCCTATAGTGCCTCATATCCCCGCAGTTGTAACATCCCCTATCTTTTCCTTTTCCTTTCTTTCCACGCTTCGTCTCACGCCAACACGTTTCCCTGTTGTGTCCCACTTTGCCACAGTTGTCACACTTCCCATTTTTACATCGCCCGGTATGATGACGTCGGCACCTGTCGCATTTAGGTAGCTTACCCATGTACTCTTTTCTCTTTTTGTTGTTGCTACTCGACTGGGTACCCTGTTTGAAATTCGCCAACTTTCTCTTGTTGTCCCCAGATGACTCTACATGAGTCTCCTTCTTCTCCTCAGAGGTTGAAAATTTGTTCATCCTGATTGCCTCTTCAGTCAAGGCTACACTTAGATTGATGGCCTCAGTGATCGTTGCAGGCTTAGATGTCGTCACCATGCTCATGATTTGGGGTGCCAATCCCCAAATGAAACGCTCAATCCTCTTAAACTCCGGATCTACCATGTAAGGAACAATACGCGACAGAACTTGGAACTTCTCCACATACTCAGCTATTTTTGGACCTTCCATCTTCAAGTTCCAGAACTCAGTCTCCACCTTCTGGCTTTTCTGGCTTTCTGTTCTCGAACAGTACTTTTTATACATTAGCTCTTTTAGCTCGTCCCATGATAAAGCATACGCAACAGCCTCGCCCATTGTCTGAACCTGTAGTTTCCACCATGACAGAGCCCCATCTCGGAACAGCCCGGAAATGTACGTGACCTGATCCTCTGGGGCGCATTTGCTCGCATGCAAAACAGTGTCCGTCTTCTCAACCCAGCGCACGAAGGCTACGGCACCCCCAGTGCCGTCGAAATGTAGGGGCTGGCAGCCTAAGAACTGCTTGTAGGTGCAGCCGTTGGGTGGTTTGTTTCCGGGGCGAGAGGCCTCGTACTGTGCGATGAACTGTAAGAGGCGTTCTTGAAATTCCGCCTCCGTCGTCGGCAAAGGGTTGTTGGTATCGGTGTTCCCTCGAGTTGACATCTTTCTAGAAAGAAGTCGGTTAGGTCGGGTCTTAGTAAGGACACGAGCACATAAGTCTCTGTTTAACGAATAAGACCTCAGAGGTATATTACATTTATGTAATTACGCAGTTGTTTAACAATTTATCACATATCATCACGGTTATAGCACAGCTGGCAGATAGGAACGTAGCAAGCAAACATGTGGTGTTATAGTTAGCATAGTGCGTTTATAGGGGTCATCAAATCGGCTTATCGAACGTTGTAGAGAAGAATGTAGCAAGCGGTGCGGTCAGTTGGGGGGGGTTATTTCCAGTAGTACCATCGCTGTGCTTAGAGCGGAGTGCTTCAAGTCATACAATTGCCTGTGGGTTGCGTTTTCGCAGCTCGGCTTCTATCCTTGGCAACCTACTGGTGTTTGTGTCACACCTGGGTGGCATTCTCTACTGCCGAAATGGCATGAAGTGGATAAGACAACTTTCCAATTGTCTATGAGATACATAGCACCATCAGCCATCATGTACTCACCTAATTTTACACGTAAATATACTCAATGTATGGGTGGGGAAATAAATTTCTGAGCCTTCACATAGGCTTGCCAATTGGCTTGTTGCTTGAAATAGAATGAACTCGAGGCTTCATCGCCTTGGTCATTCGTGTTCGAGTTATTTCCTGCCACATTGGTTTTCATTAGCTTGACCCGCAGAGTCCACCAGGATTTCTGTGCACTACAAGTCGTTATTACGTGGGCCCCCGTAATAATAAATTGTCTTGCACAGTTACCCCAAATTTTCTCTCGTCCAAGCAGATGATCAATCAAGGAGCAACAGCAGGTGCATCGGCATGAACAGGGTCATGCTCCAATGCGGTGTTAGGAGCAACGCCTGGCTTAGGGGCCACGGCTGGCTCCGGATCAACAAACTCCATCTCAAAATCAGCTGGATCAACCATCATAGGGGGTTACAGGATCCTCCAAGGGCTGGTCTAAGTTTATGAACTCAAGGTCATGGTCTGGATCAAAACCAGATGGAAGAACATGATCACCCTCAATACTGTGATCAAACTCAAAGCTGTGTGCGGGAACCGGTGCAGCTAATGATGCCGTATCAGGGTCGGCGTCGTGTAAATGGTGCTGCACTCCCTGTATATGTGAAAATGCGGATGTCAGGAACTCAAATGAGTCTGGGACAGGGGAATGGGCATGAGTTTCCCCTGCAGGAGCGTCCGCAAGTAGTAGGCTAATACCAGCAGCAATAGGGCCTCGCCCTCGAATGGGTCCTCTTCTAGTAGATCGTTATCGTCGTCAGAGGCGACGTCGGGGGGGGGGGGCATATCAACAATGGGATAAGCGGCAAGGGGCACAGGAACAGGGATCACCGCGAATGGCAAATTCCCAACAAGATGTCCATCAGTAGGCTCTGCTACGACATCAGGTAGCGCAAAAGGGGCTGAAAGTCGTCATCGTCTGTGCCGGTAGTATCGGAAATGTACACCTCGTGCTCCGATGAAACTATGTCGTCTGATACTATGGCCATGGGATTCGTAGTGTACATCTCTCTAGTACATGATGAAAGCATGACGTTTGTAACACAAACACATATACGTATAATAATCAATCATATATTCATATGAACATGTAAGTCAACAATAAACAACCAAATAATTCTCCTAGTCCCACTAGTCTCCCAGTCTCCTAGACTAACATTCCTAGTCCCACTAGCCAAATTCTCCCAGTCTCTAAGACTGCTCTATCATCCATCTCGACCTCCTAGATCGAGCCTCGGCCCCTAAGACCGAGCCTCAGCCTCCAAGACTGAGCCTATTCTCCCTAGTCTCACTAGCTATCTACCTCGATCTCTTAGATCGAGCCTCGGCCTCCAAGACCGAGCCTCAGCCTCCAAGACTGAGCCTACTCTTCCTAGTCCAACTAGCCATCTACCTCGATCTCCTAGATCGAGCCTCGGCCTCCAAGACCGAGCCTCAGCCTCCGAGACTGAGCCTAAAAAATAATAAACATCTACCTCGATCTCTAAGATCGAGCCTCGGCCTCCAAGACCGAGCCTCAGTCTTCAGGACTGAGCCTAATAATGAATAAATGAAATGTGCTCAACATTTGTTTGTAAAAACGTTTTAGATCTGGACTTAAGTGGTATGCAGTAAAAATGTTTTCGTGAGAGCCCTAGTGATCATAGTCTAGACTCGAGAAGGAATCCTAGTTCGCTATGATCAGAGCTCTGATACCAAGCTGTCACACCCTGGCTTTGCGGAAGCGTGGTTAATTTGGTGTGACTTCTCAATACCATAGCTTAATCATAACAAAGCTATATGAATTAAAAACATGCAAGATCATCCATTAAGTTTTAAAACCAAATACAGTACCATTGTTTTAACGGGAAACGCGCCCTAACAACCATAACCTTGTTCATCAAACATTACAAACTTAAACATAACATAAACATAGTTTAAGGACTGTGACTTGTCTAGGAAAGAGTCACATTCCCTAAACCCCGGATGACCTTGGAAACTAGTGCAGCGGGAAAACGTGCCATACCGTGCCAGATCTTTAATTCCCTGAAATACATGTAAGTTGAAAAATCAACAATAATGTTGAGTGAGTTCATGTGTAGTGAGTAAGTAAAACCTTTGTAAAATGTCTGTATGTATGAAAATTCCTGGTATGTAGCAATAAGGAAAAAGAGATCAATTAATGTGTAGCTAATACATTAATAAGTGAAATGGCCTAGGAAGCACTCAAACCTGTAACGCGTATTTCATACCGGTCCTTCCGGCGAAACGACATAGTCACCACATGCAGCCACACGCTGGCTCATGCGTGGGGCTCGCAACACCCGATAGATCTATCACTCATGCCTCTCGGTCCTTATACAAGGATTAATGGTCTTACGATAATAGCCTACCCATTCACATGATCTAGGTAATAACCCTCCTTACGCTATCCATACCATGTAAAAAGTACTTGTAATCATAGTAACATGTATTTCACCCCCGCAGTTTAGAAAACTGAAAACAGTTAAGAGAAAAGGGGGACATGAACTCACTGTCAGTGCGTCGCTATACCAAGTACTCCGAATGTTAGGCAGCTGTGCAATGACCTACATGTGCTAATTCTATTAGACGGATGGCCGTGCCTTAGCTTTATAGTTTAAGTTTTGGGAAACAGTTAGACAACCGTTCCTTGTATATACTTGGTAATTAATTTCCTTCCCAAGGATGGGGGATTTAATACATGTGTATTTGTCTCATCTCATTAAGTCCCACTTAATATATTTTTACTTCTCATTCCAAAATATAAATATTTTTCTCAAAAATATTATATTTTCTCTTCACTTAATACTTTCCAAAATAATACGTTGACAAAATACGCGTTCATGAGTATTTCCGTATACAGCGTAAGTTACGTTTTAACGATTAAGTGGTAATAATAATTACCGGTGTAACTTATATGTTCGTCGTGTAAGCGTTTGTATTATTTTGGGTTCGTCAACGTTTGTAAATATTATTTTTATTCTAAAAATAATATTTATATATTTTCACAAAATAATCATAAACAGTGTGGTGAAAAATATATTTATCGAATAAATATTTATCACGTTTAGTTTTGTGAAAATCCCACCTCCGATTATTTAATAAATAAAGTCATGGCGAAATATATTTTGAAAACATCTCAAAAATAGTTTAACACTTGTAAATAATTCTAAGTGTTAGATTTTAGAAAAATTTCGCCAGAGTTTCCCCTGTAACTGGAGGTGGCCACGCTTTCAAGCGTATCATTTTCTTTTACAAAATCGCTTCAACAATTTCTTGATTCAATCAAACTAATTTCAACACACCAAACTTGCCGACTAGTATGTAAATCGCATTATTACATGAACTTGTAGTTTTTCCGAAAACTATTGTGTAGATCCCCTTATATTTGGTGGATCCTTGCATAAAATAGTTTAATCTTGTAAAAATCCCGTTTTTAGAATAAATCATTCTTTACAACTTCCCGACAACTTTTATAAAAATTGTTACTTTGTCGGATCTTTCATTTCACAAGTGTTTATACACTTGTAGTTTGTAAAAAAATCATATTTGTTAGTGTGTCATCCGACTTTTATAAAACATGATTTTCTCGACACTTGGTCCTACGAAAATACCACTTGCAGATACGTAGATCCGCTAGTTTTAAACACCATTTTACTAGTAAAATTACTTTTACATAAGTTCATGTCTTTCGTGTGGTAGAGTTTCACCTTTTAACCCTCGTACCGATAGAAACAAGCTTATGTCAAGATCTATGATCTTAACAAAGTCGGGTTAAACGATGATCCGAGCCACCACATCGTAGATCGGGCCTAAATAATCACCATATTCAAACACTACAACTTTTACACAAGTTATGATCTTTTATCCAACAAAATTCAAGTTTTAGTAAACTTTAAAGATTCAAAAGATGGGTTTCCGCATTTTAATCGCTATAAATCATATTAACCACCTTAGATAAGTTCGAGAGTGAGTTTTAAACATTATACCTCTAGCTCGGGGCTAGGGAAGAATCTAGGCGAAAAGGTGGTGGATAAAAGCTAAGTAACGAGGTCCTTCCGCTTCCGTTTGCTCCAAAGCTCCTAATACGTGACCCGTAAGGCTTGTATATGCTTGGAATGAAGAGATCAAAACTCGACAATGGGTGGGTGGCTATGGGAGTGTTCGGCCGAGAGTTGGGAGGGGCAAGGGAGAGAGGGTTTTTGGTGATTGGTGAAGTGTAAGAACTCATGTGTGTTAGTGTTGTATTTATAGGCAAAACTTTGTTCTTAATCCAATGGTTAGTATGTCTTCTAGATATTAGACATAAACAATAAAATAATCACAATGTGTACTCTTGTGTTCCCTTTAGTTGGCCGATCTCTTTAGGGGGGGGGTATCCAGTTCGATTTCAATCGTTTAGTTAGAGTTTAGTTACATTAAGTAGGTTAGCTTTAGGGGTTAACTCCGTTAGTGGTGTGATGCGTTATATCGTGTGTGTTAGGGTAATCAGGGACCCTAACTGGCTCAGAAAAAGACTAACAATATTTTTGGCAATATTTTTTTTTATGTTCCGGGTATAGTCCGGTTGTTCGGTTGGATAGTAATCCGTTAAAGTGCTTAAGTAATCTTTTAAGCGTCGTTAATAATATTTTTAGTGACACATCTTATTTCCAAAAGTGTCAAGAATATTTCCTCATGTTTTGGCACTTTATTAGTTAGCTAGTAGCTGGTATGTTAGTAAAAGTGTTGTGTTTCGTGCTTAGAGTACGTTTTAGGCACATCCAATCATTATATCTTATTCCTAGAGACGCAGTTCTACAACCCTTGTATCCCTACACACACTCTGGGTGTAGTAAAAATATTTCTGGCTCATTCAGGCCTTTAGAGGCAGTGTCTGCCTGATGCTGGCTTTATCAGCATGTTCAATAGGTTATCCGTTCAAATGCTACTGTGCTTTTGTGCATCATGTTTGTCACTAGAGTTCAGTAAGTAAATAATGTAGTGACGGAAATCAAAGTATGATGCAGACATGTACAAGTATCAACAGTCAAGTAGCAGTTCATCAGTAATCTCAGTTAAGCACAGTAATTAAGCAACAATTAATAGTTAATTAAATCGTACGGATACCTGGTTTAGTGAGGGTTGTCACAGAAAATGATACATAGGTTAACATAATAAGTTATTTCATGTATAAATGCTTTAAAAAATGATAATGTATATAAGTTGACGAGATTACGCGTGTTACGATATTAAATATATGTGCATGTTTATGTATATATATATTACGACGCACAAATCGTAGATATATTGCTTATAAACGGGTGTGTTAACGGATATAACATAATAAGGGTCACCACTAAAATCGTTCAAAATGCAAAGTTCTTAATATATATATATATATATATATATACATATATATAGGGAAATGTTCTATGCAGAACACTAAATATTGCGAGAACACGCAGAACAAAATGAATCACTTAGTTTTTCAATCCAAAAAACCTAAAAAGTAAATGAAAATGTTATAAATGTAAGATTTATTGTTTCTCACACTAGAATTTAACACAAAATATGAAAAACTCCAGTTATTAAATAACCTACACACATGTAGGTTATGTGTAGGCTAAATTACCTACATGTATGTAGACTATGAGTACGGAAAAATATATAATTTTTTTATGTATATGTAATAAACATATGAATCTAAGAAACATAAAATTTAAGAAATATGAACCTTAAATCCCAAAATTTAGTGATTTAGAGTTGTTCTTTTTGTTCTCACAATAATTAGTGTTCTGTAATGATCCTTATCCTATATATATATATATGAACGCATATATATAATTACTGTGAGGACCAGGGGTTCGGTTCTTCGAACACGCTCAGACCGGATTTAACAACCACAGACTCGTGCGGAATCCAAGAATGTAGTAGGAGAGAGAGAAACACCGCAGATACCGTTTAACATCATTCTCATTGATATTAATAGCGAGTATAAGAATCTGAGAGAATTTCGACAGGGCTTCGCCTTGGGTGTCAAGAGATCCGTTGCAAATTAGAACCCAAGCACCTCTATTTATAGAGGCTGCCCATCTGGGTGAAACATGCTAACTGCCCATCCGTCTGGATGGGGATGTCCATCCGTTCGGATAGGGATGTCCATCCGTCTGGATAGACTCCATCCGTCCGGATGGAATTACAACATATGGCTGACCGTTGTTTCATCCCGGATACAATACAATACATACAATAAACATTATACAGACATCAAACAAGTTAAACAAAGAATCGATACATACGAAAGCTACAGACATAGTGCATTCACAGACCCCCCCCCCCCTTGGATGTAGTTGTAGTCTTCCTCCTGTATAGTCTTGATTACTCCTTCCTGTTGCGTCTCCTCTCCCTATACTTTCGGTTTCTCTCCTCTGCATGTTCTGCCAGCATCCTCTTTCTCTTGTTTCTCCCTTCATTTATCCACCCTTCATACTTTTCTTTGATTCCATCCATAGACTTTGACCATCTGGGAATTTTCCTTTCTTCAGATTCAATCGGAGTTTGATCCGTCTCAAAACTCCCCAATCCCAGTCTCCATCTAGCATGATTAGTTACTTCAGCCATCTTCTTTTCCATTCTTTCATTATGACGCTCTTCCTTAAGAAACTCTTCCAATTATAGATCTCTCCACTTTGATTCCCAGTAACCCCGTGAATTGATATCTTTCTCAAAGCAAACTTTCACTAACTTCTGATATCTTAACGCCTGCTCTTTGTCAGCTTCATAATACATGATCTTGTTGAAGAAGAGGTATTCGATATCCTTCTTCGAGCAGTTAACGAGCCACATAGGATCAAGAACGTGAATGTATCTCCAAGTCTTTCCATCAAACAACATTATCACCGCCTCACATGTCTTAGGATTGAAGACCCACCCTTTGAAATCTTTATAGAAGTCTTGCTCCATCTCCTATAAGGGCATGTTTTTCATACAATGTGGTCGTCTAACATGAAGTGTGATATCTTTCTCACCTATAACTGGTTCAACTTTGATCGTACGCTTCAGACGATGAGGCTTCCAATCTGGAAAGTTCAATGTTGCTTGATACATTATATACCCCCACAATCTTTGCTCATAAAATCTCACCTTTGGACCATGAAGACATTGTTGAAGTAGGAATAGTTCAGCAGAAGTAGGAAAGTTATCATCTTGACCAGCATAGTGAAATGGAACATCTGATTAGAGTCAGATGAATCATCTTCAACAATCACATCATTGAAATCATCTGCATCTTCCACAAACTTGAACACATATTCACCATCTGGAGCTGTTGGATTTTGTCTTCAATATCAAACTTCAAGTTTTCATCATTCATTCCCAATGCCTCCAACATAGACTCCCTCATCCAATTCTCCACAAGTTCTCCTTCTTCAACATTATGACTCAGGTAAATAACTTTTGGAATGTTAGAAAATACCTTTTGAAGATTAGCATCCTTTGCACCCGATGTAGACTCCCCCTGAGGCTGTTCTTCCTCTCTTTCCTCATTCAATGTATCATCAAGATAATCATCAACTTTATTAGCACTAGGTGGTCTCACAATTAAAGCACCACCATTACCTCTCCGATCGTCATCATCACCTTTTTCATCGTCACTTTCATGGAAGTCATCAATATCCTTCATATCATCATCCTCTTCATCCTCGTCATCTTTTTCTTTGTCAACCTTTTCGTCAACCTGAGCTTTCTTAGCTTCCTTTGCTTTTAGACGACGTCTTTCAATTTCAATTCTCCTAATATTCTCTTCCCTGCTGTAGTATACACTTTTCAATTCACCAACAAGGATGAAATACTTTGCTGGAACTGGATCATTTTCTTCATTCACTTCAACCTCTGCAATATTAACTTCAACATCTGCAACATTCGTTTCAACATCAAGTTGTGGTTGCTCTTGTTGACTGAATGAACCAAGAATCTCTTCAGTATCAACTACAACACCCTTTCCTTTATCCTTTAACGCTTCAGCGGCTTCTTCAGCATCTTTCTGTTCTTTTTCTATCCTCCGATCCTCAGCTCTTCGGATTTCCTTGAACATAAGTAAGTGTTCTTCCTTAGTATTTTTCATTATTTTTGCTAGTTATGAGCCAAAAGTCAAGCAAATTGACTTTTGCTTTGACTTTCGGTTCTGACCATTTTGGTCAAGTCAAAGTTCAAATTGAACTTTGTTACGTGATCATCATAATGAAGGTGTTAATCCTTTGCGATTGCACCCTCTAATCATCACGTTTAGTAGTCGAAATAACAAGTCAAACTTTTATGAAATAAAGGTCAAAAGTGCATAAAAGTGCATTTTACGACGAAAGTGTTTTCGGGTATTAAAACTTAAATTTTTGACACCAAATCAGTTTTATAACATTATTAGACATGTTTTAACATATCTAGCTCATCATTTCTAGTTTAGCGCTTATTACTCAGTCGAAAGTCGAGCGGTTTTGTAACAACCCGACTTTTCGGATCGTTACTTATCGTTGTCATTTCTTTTCATAACCGCTTGTACTCTTGGGATTCGATTACCGCAAAGGGTTAAACTGTATTTTCAACACACTTTAAACGCATAATACAACGCTCATTCAAATCGCGAGTATTACATTTAAACGCTACTTATAACACTTACTACTTAAACGCATTTTATCACATTTTACATTGCTTATTTAGACTAAACGCTATCGCAACGCAAACTCAACGCAACTCGAAACGCGGTTTTACTTATGTATGTGTGTTATTTGTGTGATTATTTGTTTAAATGTTATGTGGTTATCAACGCAACGCTTATACGCTTATACGCTCACTCGCAACTCGATTAAACGCAACGCAACGCTTAACAAATGAACCAAAGTTGGAAAACTCACTCACGCAAACTCGGCCGTCCGAAGTGTACGGTCTTCACCGACTGTAAGAGCCTACAACATATCTTAATCCAGAAGGAACTGAATATGCGCCAACGCAGAAGGGTTGAACTTCTCAACGACTACGACTGTGAGATACGTTACCACCCAGGCAAGGAAAACGTCGTTGCTGACGCTCTTAGCCAACGAAGCTATTTAGATAGTGTTCGAAATGTTCAGCCCAACACGACCTCGAAGCCCTCATTTGCGACGCTCAACACGCTTATTTTCTTAAGAACACATTGAAGGATGAAAGAATACTTGGAACCGAAAACCAACTAGTGAATAAACCTAATGGTATTTTTCACTATCTCGACCGTATTTGGATACCTAGTCACAATAATCTCTGAGAGATTTTGTTGACTGAAGCACACAAATCCTGATACTCCATTCACCCCGGTGCCGATAAGATGTACCAGGACCTCCGTGCCAGGTATTGGTGGCTAGGAATTAAAAAGGATATCGCTCTCTACATTTCAAAAAGCCTAACTTGCTCGAAAGTTAAGGCTAAACATCAACGACCCTCTGGCTTACTCGAACAACACGAGATCCCGATGTGGAAATGGGAGAGTATAGCTATTGATTTAATTATGAAACTCCCTCGCACGCCATCCGGTCACGATAGAATTTGGGTTATCGTTGATCGTCTTACGAAATCCGCTCACTTTATACCGATACGAGAAGACTTAAACATAGAACGATTAGCACGAATCTATACCGACGAAGTCACTTGTCGACATGGGACACCTCGTGACATCATCTTTGACCATGATGGTCGATTAACCTCGCGTCTCTGGGAGACATTCCAAGCCGCTCTCGGTACGACTCTCAACCTCAGTTCCGCATTCCATCCCCAGACCAACGGTCAGACTGAGCGCACGATCCGAACCCTTGAAGACATGCTTCGTTCATGCGTTATAGATTTTGGTGGTAATTGGGATTCGCATTTACCCTTGGTAGAATTCTAATTATCACGCTAGTATTCAAATGGCACCCTTTAAGACATTATACGGTAGAAAATGTCGATCACCTATTGTATGGCACGAGATCGGAGAATCACAAATCACCAGTCCTGAGTTATTACAAGAAACGACAGACAAGATCCACAAAATAAGGGACAATCTCTTGAAAGCTCGGAGTCGTCAAAAGAGTTACGCCGATAAACGCCGCAAGCCCCTTGAGTTCGAAGTTGGTGATCACGTACTCCTAAAGGTTTCACCTTGGAAGGGGGTGATTCGATTCGGCAAGAAAGGAAAGCTAGTGCCACGATACGTGGGTCCCTTTAAAATTCTGGAAAGAATTGGCAAACTGGCCTACCGACTCGAATTACCGGAGGAATTCAGCAACGTGCATCCGCTTTGCACGTCTTGAACCTCAAAAAGTGCCTAGCTGAGGAAAATCTTCATGTACCTCTTGAAGATTTGCAAGTTAAGGAAACTCTACACTTTGTGGAAAAGCCAGTTGAAATCATGGATCGAGAGACCAAGAAACTTCAACGCTCTCGCACTCCTATAGTGAAGGTTCGCTGGGAAGGCGCCGAGTTCACTTGGGAACTCGAAAGTGATATGAAGGCTATATATCCATAACTCTTTATTACGCTTGCTCCTTAACTTCGGGACGAAATTTCCTAAAGTAGGGGAGGCTGTAACAACCCGACTTTTCGGATCGTTACTTCTCGTTGTCATTTATTTTCATAACCGCTTGTACTCTTGGGATTCGATTACCGCAAAAGGGTTAAACTATATTTTCAACGCACTTTAAATGCAAAATACAACGCTTATTACAACGCTCATTCAAATTGCGAGTATTACATTTAAACGCTACTTATAACACTTACTACTTAAACGCATTTTATCACATTTTACATTGCTTATTTAGACTAAACGGTATCGCAACGCAACTCGAAGCGCGGATTTACTTATATATGTGTGTTATTTGTGTGATTATTTGTTTAAATGTTATGTGGTAATCAATGCAACGCTTATACGCTAACTCACAACTCGATTAAGTGCAACGTAACGCTTAATAAACGAACCAAAGTTGGAAAACTCACTCACACAAACTCCGCTGTCCTAACGGACATCCGCTCGGATGACCATTCGCTCGGATGACTACCCGTCCAGATGGCCATACGCCCGAACACTACCACTTACACCGACTTAACCCTTCGCCCTCTCTTTATAAATACCGTCGTACGCCCTCATTCTCTGATTTTGACACTCTCATCCGCTCCCTAAGACTCTATCTCGATTCAAGGCCATTTTGTAAGCTTTCTCCCTCAAATCTTCTCTAATCCTCATCTTTGATCACTTCTACATCATCTTCTTCATCAAAATCACACAAACACTTAAGCTTTTCCGTGTCACCTGATTTGGACCTCTTGAATGTGGTTTCCACTCGTTTTCCTACGCAAACTGTTGTGGAACACAATTTAATCAAGATTAGTTCCATATTTAAAGGATTTTCACACTTTTCAACTAAGTTACGAAAGATTTCAACACTTTTTCATCTGGTTTCAACTTTCTTCGAGTTTTTACACAATATTGTTAGAATCTGGACTCAATCAGACTCTCGATAGTTCCTTAGTCGAGAGCCGGCTTGAAAACGGATTCCCACCGGAGGGATGACCATTAACGGGTCAAACATGAATCTTCATCAAAGAGAGCGCATCTTTTCGAATGGGCTGAGACCATCCATCCGTCCGAATGAACTGGACTTGGTATTTTCTGTTGTTTGACATGCCGTCACGCCGTCTCCGTTAACTAAAACTGTTACTTAGAAAATTTTACAAAAACTTCAACTACAGACCACAGCCTACTCGAATGGCTATCTGTCCGGATGACCATCCGCTCGGATGACCTAGGATCTATAATATTACATTGTTTAAAAACGCTTTGACCAAACTTCGAATTTTAACGATTCAAAACAAACACAACTCATTCAAATGGCCATCCGTTCGAATGGCCATCCGCTCAGATGACCATCCGTCTGGATGACCATCCGACCGGATGACCTTCCGTTAGGATGGAACCTATCCGTTCGGATCACCTGTCGAACACTTAACCATCCGATCTTCGGTTTACACACTGTTCAGCTCTGCTCAAAGACTTGTGCTTTTGTTTCCATGCACAGGCTAACTCGACGCGCTCCCTTCAATCCAATCCAGCTTGTGTTTACTCGATAAACACACACTGTGAGTATACTCGAACCCATTTTCATTTAATGCACTTTTGGGTGTTACATACGTTCCATATCAAAACACAACAGACAACGCAAACACTTTACAAAAGCTAACCGCTCCTGCATGCTATACGTGATTTGTTGAATGCTTGTTACTATGCTTATACAGTGTTACACTAGACCGCCTCTAGCAACAATAGTACTATAGTTTGGACTTAGCACCTGTCGTGGACAAGGGTTGCTAGGGATCGCACTACTGTACTTCACGTGTTCGCTGTGGTGAACATCTGTCGCGCATACTCTACAACGCAGTCTCGTGGTTAGGTTGTATCATTGTTGGTAGTCACATGCTTCTCCCGTTACGTGTTACGTGCTGGTTATGCGTAAACGCTTTTCATACTATTACTTTGCAAACTTGTGCACCCACCTTTACATTATGTATTGACTTTATTTTAACGTATGTCATGGGTTAAGTGGTTGTTTGCTAAAATCAAGCTAGGAAGTCTAGAGACTCACCGAAATAAATCTGAGTTGTCAGAATAGTACTTGTTTTCAAGACTGAATATCTGTAATGACTGTTATGAAATATTTGTTAGTAGTATGGGATATTAACTTTAAAAATATTGTCATTCAATAGTTGTAATGGATTCTTATAAACAATCTGTTTCGCTCAGTGGCACGCCCCGATGATTCCGCCATCGGTTGGGGTGTGACAGATTGGTATCAGAGCCATGACTATTGGGAATTAGGTCGAGTCGTGTAAAGCTGACCTAGTCTATAGTGTAAGTACCAATAAGACCCGCTTCATGCGAACCCAATAGGGGTTCCGTACGAACCCACTTTTGATACTCTCATTCGAACTCGTGAAAACTACATCTTCGTGCGACCACGTAAACTACAGTTTCGTACGAAGAAGCCTTTCCTAAGGCGAAATATTACATGCTTTTCCTAAGGCTAACACAATACTCACGTCTTCGAAAATGCTTGTATAACATAACCGAGTGATTGGGTCGAGATTAGGTTTGAAAACCAAGAACTCTCGATAAGATCACTCACTCTACGCGTATTTATACTCTCAGCACGAGAATCTTCGTTGAGCTGGGATTGACATCCATATCTCGACGAAATTCTCCATCTCTATCTCGTGGTTTTGCCACACTTTCAGGAACGAGGTTGTTTAGTTAGGAGTGAAACCCGCACCTTAACGACGCGTTCCACTCACTACTTTGATTTTACAAACTCCCACCAAAGTCTCGATTGTTCTAATGGCTCGAGTCACGTAGTAACTGGAACGATGAGTGTCGTTCACCGTGTTTCGGTGAGAGCATAGTCTATTAGGCCAAAGCGTGTACTCGAGGTCGTTGTGAATGGTTGAACCACTTTGGGTAGTCGATGTCTAACACCCAAGGCACTCTATTTTTCGATTTAAGCGTGCAATTGCCGATTTTACGCGTTATCGATTTTACGTGTTTATATGTTTCGATTTTGGAGATTATACGCTTTTCCGCTCCTCGCTTTACAGATCGCGCACAACTCGCACAGCTTTCGTAATCTCAAATGCTAACTACTCGCGAATAAACTAAGAACTCTTGTACGCTATACTCGCCGCTTACGCTACTCGCTATCACTCGCAACTCTCGAACGCGCTACGCAACCTTAAAAGATAGGTGAATACGTGCAAAATATGTAGGTGAATACGTGCAAAAATGTGAATTACGTGCTCATACGTGCCTATGTGTCAATGTGTGTACGTGCTTATGTGGTTTATGTGCCTACGTGACTATGTGCCTATGTGCTTGACGTGCTACTGTGCTTTACCTAATAATAATAATAATAATAATAATAATAATAATAATAATAATAATAATAATAATAATAATAATAATAATAATAATAACAATAATAATAATAATAATAATAATAAAGGATGTTTTACGAATGCTAAACTTTTCAAAAACCTGAAATAATCGAATCTCGTCTAATTCATATGTCGACGTGTGCTGCAGAATCTATCACACCCCGACCGCATAAAACAACAAATCGCGGCGGAATCGTTGGGGAGTGTTGCAACAGAATCACTGTTTCATAACACACGGAAATTTGAAGTTTCGTTTTATTTAAAGATTAACCATTTACATTGTCTTGAAATCTAAACAACAAGTTAAACATAGTCTATCATTGTTATTAAGTCACTAACGCCTCGTCCAGTCCTATGTGAGCATGCATCCTAGCAATCAACATCATTCAACAACACCTGAAACATATGTAAAAACAAAGTCAGTAAAGAAATGCTGGCGAGCACATAGGTATATGAGAGTGTCGGATTCATGGCTAGTTTACATGTTGCAATACCTAAGTAAAAACCTTGTTTTGAAAAGTATAGTATTGCGACATAATTAACCAACTCAAATCAAGTTGGTAATAATTTATAAAATCTCGTACCCATGATTCTTAACCCCAAAACATTTATTTAATTAAATCAAATTGTAAAACATCTCGTTAATAAAACTCGTATGGTTTATATTATTCAGAAAACATCATTGTGTGAAATCGTTTCAAAATCGTTTACCCAAATGAACTAAATAACGCCACGGTATGTAATATGATGAAAACACTTATATATAAGAAGTACCAGCGGCGTATCTACCATGTTTTGATCACATTACACCCGTCTCGTTATCTAAACACTAACCAAAAACCAATCGTTTACCCATGTTTAACTCGTTAAAATCGCTTCAGTCGCTTAAATCATTCTTGTTTTAAATTGTGAAAACTACTTTTGGTCGTCTCGCTAATAACATCCAAACCTTCGTGACTCGACTATCTCGAAACTCGCATTAATAAACCACCAAAGGGTAAATTAACAATCACAGATTCAGTCGTTACCCGCCTAACCCACACATAACCGTGGGCGCAGTCTGATAACGGGATTTGTCAGATCCTATGTTACCATAACCTAATACTGGTCGGTTCGGCCAAAACCGATGAATGTTATTCGATATGTAACTACAACCAACAGGTTTGTTCACTTTATCGAAATCGTTATTAATTTAATATAAACCATTTTAATCATTTTCGAAACCATCGTTAAAAAAACATCGAAATCATTTAACACATATGAATCACCCCAAAAAAATCAAAAACAGTAAAATAGGGGAACTATGTATTCACTTGAAAATGCTTAGAAGTCTTGAATAACAACCAACCAAAGCTAGAGGGATCACGGAAATCAATCGGCACCTAATATAAGTATCTATGTAAATAACCGGACCTAAATCGGAAGATCAGATAGGATGAGGTTTCGTAAACCAAATGAGTATTAGAACTCATATGACATGGTTTAACAAAGCCTACATACTAAATCGAAACCTAACCTAAGTGCTTACGACCCATTACGACTCGTTTAGGTAGCTTACGCTACTTTAACGCGTCGTTCGCGTAAAACGCGTTCGGACCGCCTAACTAGTCCTATGACAAGTATTATATGCCTTAACATGTCTAATAATGTTACCTAATCTTTCTAGATATAAAAATTTCGGTTACATATGCTTAAATGAATTTATGCGTAAAAAGGGCATTTTGGTCATTTTCCTAAGGCATATAAACTACCTATCAAACAACTAACTAAACGAAGTGACCATAAGGTATAACCTCGGAAGGTTATTCCCTATACAACTATGGTCAGTAAATATGCTTGGTCGGATCCTAAAGATCGACCAAACGGGTCTAGTTCGAAAGTCTAAGCGGTTGTTAAGACCGCTTGACTTACGACTCTATATAAGCACTAGACTAAGAGTGACGAGCTAAACATGTTAAAACATGTTTAGTTAAGTTAGAAAACAGATTTTGATATCAAAACAAAGTGTTTTGATACCCAAGAGTAGTTTGGTTACAAAATACGCATGAATACGCATTTTGACCGAAACTACGACTCGTCACTACGCCTAATCAACGTGGTAATCAGTAGGTATGGTCACACGGGACTATAACCATCGTGATTACGCTCACGTTGTAAAGTTCTAACGAACTTTGTGTTGACCATAAACTGGTCAAAGCAGAAAGTCAAACACTATTTGACTTTCGTGCTTAAAGACACATAAAAGCACGAAAGAATACTTACAAAGGGTCCAAGCAAGGAAATCTTGATTCAAATTGCTCAGGTATGAAGTGCTAGACCCCAACTTAGAGATATTTAAATCCGATTGTGAGGAAAGAATGAAAATGAGTTGGGTATTTATCGAAAACCCTCAACCGTTAGGATCGTTCCTCGCAAAACGTGCTTCGATCTTGACCCTCCATCTGGGCACATGGTATTGTAATACAAGGGGCACACTAAAAACGATCAAAACTAGCCCAAAGTATCCCAAATCAGCTGCTAAAACCATCAAAAACAGGCTGGAAAGCCAGATTCAATGTTTCTGTCTGATGGGCTCTCGCGGGCCGCGTAAGAAATAAGCTTGGCTTACGCGGGCCACCTAAGCATGTTTGGCAGATTTACACTTTTAGTTCCTGCAGCCCAGAAACTTGTATTTTGATGCATATTTGGCACTTTTAAGCCCCGTTAACCTCATTTCAAAGGTCTAAAATGATGTTAAAGTATAGGGAACTTAAAATATGCTCAAAAACATCTCGGATGTCAGTTCGTTTGGTCGTACAGTTGCATTATTCGGGTAATTACGACGAAAGTCGTAACGAACGCAAAACGATCCAAATTGAGCGACGAATGGAATTTTATCATGCCAATCACTAAAATATAATATTTTAATGATTACATAAATTTTTGGATGTCCGAATATATTCAGAACGCAGGATATGCGCGAAAATGCAAACTTATGCACTTTTTGACGCTTTTAGCCCCTGTTGATCAAATAAGTTTATTTTTGCGCACCAAACACCTCAAATCCTATTTCTAAGCTATGTAAAGGATATTTAGGGCGTGTTTAACTTATGATCATGTTCCAGAATGTTCGTTACAGTACGAATCGGCATACTTTCGCAGTTTGTCGAAATTAGTCTCTGTAAGCGAATAAACTTGATTTCGACACACCAAACCCTCCAAAACTTATTTCTAAGCTATGTATAGGTTATTTAAGGTATGTTAAGCCTATGTCACTATTCCAGAGAGTTTATCGTGTTAAACTGATTACGTTTACGCATCAGTTCGCGTATAACTTTCTAGAAAGCGATTTAGAGCTCGAAATCGAACAAGAATTGATATGTGCAAACGATACACATATTTATACAAATCCCAAGTATGAAACACAATATTTCATTAATTTGGTATTTGTTTGATGGCCGTGGAGGCACAGGTGTCACAAAATCTACACTCAACAATGTCGTCATTTGGATCTCATACTCAACGTGTTGCCTGACGAAACCATGCTGACAAGCGTATTGCTTCACTTGTGGCCAAGGAAATGGCCAAGGTCATACCTCAAGTTGTCAGTGAGATCAACGAGGTCAGCAACAAATCTTATGACGAGTCAAAAAGCGACGCACCTCGAACACCCTTCAGCTTCAAACAATTCAAGGCCTGCAGTCCTGCAAAGTTCACTAGTGAAGATGGGCCCAGTGCTATGTTCTAGTGGTTTGAATCCATCGAAGTCACCTTCAGGCAAAGCGGATGCCCAAAAAATCTCCGCACTGTGAATGCTACTGGAGTCTTTCAGTCAAAGGCTCTGGATTGGTGGACTGCTGAGTGCAACAGGCGCGGTAACGATGCAGCTTATGGCCTCTCATGGGAGAAACTCAAGGAGCTTATGATGAAGGAGTTCTGTCCTCCTCACAAAGTCTAGAAGCTAGAGAATGAATTCTGGCACATCAAGAAGGAAGGAGGTAACAACGCTGGTCTCACCGCTCACTTCAAGCAGCTGAGAATTATCTGTCCTAGTCAGGTGGCCACACCTGATATGACAATCAAGAAGTACATTCGAGCACTCCCCGATTGTGTAGCCAACTTTGTTCAGGAAGCTAAACCTGCTACTATTGAGGAAACCTATCAACTCACAGCTGAGATCAACGACAAGCGAGTCTTGGCTGGATATTTCAAACCTCAACCAAGAGTCTCAATCAAGCAATCGCTACTCCCACTACCGACAATGCAGCATCTCATGGTTCAGAGTCTTCATGCCAGAGCCGCAAGCGAAAGAACAACAATAACAAGAACTATGCTACTACCGCCGCTCCTCTCAACGCCATCCTCGTACAACCCAGCAACCAGAATCGTCAAGCAACTATTGCTAACGCACTGCCTGCTAAGCGTGCGTACACTGGTATCCACCCTTTGTGACCAACTTGCACTTACCATTATCCGACAGGGGTCAACTGTCGTTTCTGTGCAAATTGCAACATCTACAGGCACTTTACTGTTCACTGCCCTTCAGGCCCACGTCAGCAAGCTACTCAAGCTACTCAAGCTCCTCTAGCACCGCCAGCTCAACCCCTTGCTCTTTAGGGTAACCCAGCAGTTACAGCACCCGTTGCAAATGCTCGAACTTACTACACATGTGGTGACCCTAACCACTTTGCTAAAGTCTGCCCTCTCCGCGTTGTGAAACAAGAACCACAGCAGCAGCAACCACCGTAGCAGCAACAACAACAACAGCAACAGCAGCCACAACAAGCAGCCCGCGGAAGAACTTTCAATATCAATGTCTGCCAGCATAAGACTGACAACAATGTTGTCAATGGTACGTTCCTTGTTAACGGTATTTATGCTTCGTGTTTATTTGATACCGGAGCCGATAACTGTTTTGTGTCGTTTGAATTCGAAAAGCTCCTAACACGTAAACGCGCTAACCTCCCAACAACCTTCAACGTAGAAGTTGCCACCAGAAGCACCGTCGCCGTCAGTACCATTCTCCGTGATTGTACTCTCAAACTCAACAATCACGTCTTCCCGATCGGTCTCATCCCTATGAAACTTGGTAGTTTCGATACCATAATAGGCATTGACTTTCTTCATGAAAATCGTGCCGAAGTCGTTTGTTTCGAAAAGATGATTTGTTTCTCTCTTTCCAATGGCGACCAACTCTGTGTTTATGGCGAAGTATCCTTGAAATAACTGAAGCTTATTTCATGCATTCAAGCAATCAAGTATCTCCGCAAGGAATACTTGGGTTTCTTAGCCCATATTGTAGTAGCAAAGGAGGAAAAGAAAACCGTGAAGGACATTTCCGTTGTTCGTGATTTTCCTAGCGTTTTTCCCGACGATTTACCTGGTCTACCCCCTACCCGCGATATCGATTTTTGTACCCTGTTGCTAAAGCTCCTTATCGCCTCGCACCGTCCGAAATGCGTGAACTTTCTAGCCAACTCCAGGAGTTACTTGATAAAGGCTTCATACGCCCTAGCACATCGCCATGGGGCGCACCTCTCTTTTTCGTGAAAAAGAAGGATGGATCGTTCCGAATGTGCATCGATTATAGGGAACTTAATAAGCTTACTATCAAGAATTGTTACCCTCTACCTTGAATCAACGATTTATTTGATCAACTGCAAGGTGTTACCTGTTTCTCTAAGATCGATCTACGTTCTGGTTACCATCAACTGCGAATTCAGGAGCAAGATAGTCCGAAAACCGTTTTTCGTACCCGTTATGGCCATTACGAATTCGTGGTCATGCCTTTTGGTCTCACAAACGCACCCCCGGTCTTCATGGATTTGATGAACCGTGTGTGTAAACCTTTCCTTGATCGCTTCATTATCTTGTTTAACGATGATATCCTTATCTACTCAAAGTCGAGATCCGAACACGCATAACATCTTCGTCTAGTTCTCGAGCTTCTCCAAGGGAATCGCCTCTACGCCAAGTTCTCCAAGTGTGAATTTTGGCTCGAGGAGGTTCAATTCCTCGGTCATATCGTCAACAATCAAGGTATTAATGTCGATCCCGCGAAGATTGAAGCAGTTAAGAGTTGGATTACACCAAAAACCCTATCTGAAGTTCGTTCTTTTCTCGGATTGGCGGGTTATTACCGTCAATTTATCGTTGATTTCTCTAAAATTGTCGTTCCTCTCACCTCCCTAACGCATAAAGACAAGCCTTTTGTTTGGGGAACTGAACAAGAGGATGCCTTTCAAACTCTAAAGCGTATGCTTTGCAACGCTCCGTACTCGGGTTACCCGATGGAAACGGCGATTTTGTTGTTTATTGCGATGCGTCTAAGCTAGGTCTTGGCTGTGTTCTTATGCAACGAGACAAGGTTATCGCGTATGCGTCTCGACAACTCAAGGTCCACAAGATGAACTACACAACCCACGATCTCGATCTCGGTGCAGTTGTTTTTGCGTTAAAGATTTGGCGACACTACCTTTATGGTACTAAGTGTACGGTCTTCACCGACCATATGAGCCTACAACATATCTTAAACCAGAAGGAACTAAATATGCGCCAACGCAGATGGGTTGAACTTCCCAACGACTACGACTGTGAGATACGTTACCACCCAGGCAAGGTAAACGTCGTTGCTGACGCTCTTAGCCGACGAAGCTATTTACATAGTGTTCGAAATTTTTAAGCCCAACACGACCTCGAAGCCCTCATTCGCGACGCTTAACACGCTTGTTTTCTTGAGAACACATTGAAGGAAGAAAGAATACTTGGAACCAAAAACCAACTACTGAATAAACCTAATGGTATTTTTCACTATCTCGACCATATTTGGATACCTTGTCGCAATAATCTCCAAGACATTTTGTTGACTGAACACACAAATCCCGATACTCCATTCACCCCGGTGCCGACAAGATGTACTAGGAGCTCCGTGCCAGGTATTGGTGGCTAGGAATTAAAAAGGATATCACTCTTTACATTTCAAAATGTCTAACTTGCTCGAATGTTAAGGCCGAACATCAATGACCCTCTTGCTTACTTGAACAACCCGAGATCCTAATGTGGAAATGGTCGAGTATAGCTATGGATTTTATTACGAAACTCCCTCGCACGCCATCAGGTCATGATAGCATTTGGGTTATCGTTGATCTTCTTACGAAATCTGTTCACTTTATAGCGATACAAGAAGACTTCAAGTTAGAACGATTAGCACGAATCTATACCGACGAAGTCATTTGTCGACATGGGACACCTCGTGACATCATCTCTGACCGCGATGGTTGATTTAAATCGTGTCTCTGGGAGACATTCCAAGCCGTTCTCGGTACGACTCTCAACCTCAGTACCGCATTCCATCCCTGGACTGACGGTCAGACTGAGCGCGCGATTCGAACACTTAAAGACATGCTTCGTTCATGCGTTATAGATTTTGGTGGTAATTGGGATTCGCATTTACCCGTGGTAGAATTCTCATACAATAACACATATCACGCTAGTATTCAAATGGCACCCATTGAGGCATTATACGGTAGAAAATGTCGATCGCCTATTGTATGGCATGAGATCGAAGACGCACAAATCACCAGTCCTGAGTTATCACAAGAAACGGCAGACAAGATCCACCAAATAAGGGACAATCTCTTGAAAACTCAGAGTCGTCAAAAGAGTTACGCCGATAAACGCCGCAAGCCCCTTGAGTTCGAAGTTGGTGATCATGTACACCTAAAGGTTTCACATTGGAAGGGGGTAATCCGATTCGGCAAGAAAGGAAAGCTAGCGCCACGATACGTGGGTCCCCTTAAATTTCTGGAAAGAATTGGCAAAGTGGCCTACCGACTCGAATTACCAGAGGAATGCAGCAACGTGCATTCGACTTTCCACGTCTCGAACCTCAAAAAGTGCCTAGCTGAGGAAAATCTTCACGTACCTCTTGAAGATTTGCAAGTTAACGAAACTCTACACTTTATGGAAAAGCCAATAGAAATCATGGATAGAGAGACCAAGAAATTTCGACGCTCTCGCATTCCTATAGTGAAGGTTCGCTGGGAAGGCAAACGCGGCGCCGAGTTCACTTGGGAACTCGAAAGTGATATGAAGGCTAAATATCCACAACTCTTTGTTACGCTTGCTCCTTAATTTTGGGGCGAATTTTCCTAAAGTAGGGGAGGCTGTAACAACCCGACTTTTCGAATCGTTACTTATCGTTGTTATTCCTTTTCGTAACCGCTTGTACTCTTGGGATTCGACTACCGCAAAGGGTTAAACTATATTTTCAACGCACTTTAAACGTATAATACAACTCTAATTACAACGCTCATTCAAATCGCGAGTATTACATTTAAATACTACTTATAACACTTACTACTTAAACACATTTTATTGCATTTTACAGTGCTTATTTAGACTAAACGCTATCGCAACGCAAACTCGACGCAACTCGAAGCGCGGATTTACTTATGTATGTGTGTTATTTGTGTGGTTATTTGTTTAAATGTTATGTGGTTATCAACGCAACGCTTATACGCTCACTCGCAACTCGATTAAACGCAATGCAACGCTTAACAAACGAACCAAAGTTGGAAAACTCACTCACGCAAACTCTGTCGTCCGAACGGACATCCAGTCGAATGACCATCCGCTCGGATGACCATCTGTCCGGATGGCCATCCGCCCGAACACTACCACTTACACCGACTTAACCCTTCGCCCTCTCTCTATAAATACCGACGTACGCCCTCATTCTCTGATTTTGACACTCTCATCCGCTCCCCAAGACTCTGTCTCGATTCAAGGCCATTTTGTAAGCTTTCTCCCTCAAATCTTCTCTAATCCTCATCTATAATCACTTCTACATCATCTTCTTTATCAAAATCACACAAACACTTAAGCTTTTTCGCGAAATCACCTGATTTGGACCTCTTGAAGGTGGTTTCCACTCGTTTGCTTACGCAAACTGTTGTGGAACACCATTTAATCAAGATTGGTTCCAGATCTAAAGGATTTTCACACTTTTCAACTTAGTTACGAAAGATTTCAACACTTTTTCATCTGTTTTCAACTTTCTTCGAGTTTTTACACAATATTGATGGAATCTGGACTCAATCAGACTCTCGACTCGTTCCTTAGTCATGAACCGGCTTGAAAACGGGTTCCCACCGAAGGGATGACCGATTAACGGGTCAAACATGAATCTTCATTAAAGACGGCGCATCTGTCCGAATGGGTTGAGACCATCCGGCCGACTGAACTGGACTTGGTATTTTCCGTTGTTTTACATGCCGTCATGCCGTCTCCGTTATTTAAAATTGTTACTTAGAAAATTTTACAAATACTTCAACTACAAACCACAACCTACTCGAATGGCCATCCGTTCGAATGGCCATCCGTCCGGATGAACATCCGCTCGGATGACCTACCATCTATAATTTTACATTGTTTAAAAATGCTTTGACCAAACTTCGAATTTTAACGATTCACAAAAAATACAACTCATTTGAATGGCCATCCGTTCGAATGGCCATCCGTCCGGATTACCATCCGTTCGGATGGAACCCATCCGTTCTGATCACCTGTCGAACACTTAACCATCCGATCTTCTCTTTACACAATGTTCAGCTCTGCTCAAAGACTTATGCTTCTATTTTTGTGCACAGGCTAACTCGACGCGCTCCCTTCAATCTAATCCAGCTTGTGTTTACTCGATAAACACACACTGTGAGTATACTCGAACCCATTTTCATTTAATGCACTTTTGGGTGTTACATATGTTCCATATCAAAACGCAACACACAACACAAATACTTTACAAAAGCTAACTGCTCCCGCATGCTATACGTGATTTGTTGAATGCTTGTTAGTATGTAGACCGCCTCTAGCAACAATATTACTATAGTTTGGACTCAGCACCTGTCGTGGACAGGGGTTGCTAAGGATCACATTACTTTACTTCACGTGTTCGCTTCGGTGAACATGCGTCGCGTATACTCTACAACGCAGTCTTGTGGTTACGCTATATCATTGTTGGTAGTTACATGCTTCGCCCGTTACGTGTTACATGCTGGTTATATGTAAACGCTTTTCATACTATTACTATGAAAACTTGTGTACTTACCTTTACATTATGTATTGACTTTATTTTAACGTATGTGACAGGTTAAGTGGATGTTTGCTGAAATCAAGCTAGGAAGTCTAGAAACTCACCGAAATAAATCTGAGTTGTTGGAATAGTACTTGTTTTTGAGACTGGACATCTGTAACGACTGTTATGAAATATTTGTTAGTAGTATGGGATATTAACTTTAAAAATATTGTCATTTAATAGTTGTTATGGATTCTCATGAACAATCTATTTCGCTCAGTGCCATGCCCCGATGATTCCACCATCAGTTGGGGTGTGACAGGTTTGATTTCCGCTTTGATTTTGGAATCTGACCTGTTTGTCAACCTTAGGATCCGACCAAGCCAATTTATATGACCATAATAATATAGGTAATAACCCTCTGAGGTTAGACCTTATGGTCATGTCGTTTGCATAGTCATATGATGAGTCAATTATATATATATATATACTTTTAAAATGTCAAAAATGCCCTTTTGGCACAAAAATTAACTTTTAAATATATATGATCATCGTTTTGAATAATAAATTGATCATACAACATAAATAAACATGTTTTGACATATCGGACTCGTCATAGGACCCATTCGACCATCCGAACTCGTAGTTACGCATACGACCCGTTAAAGTGGCGTAAACCACTTTAAAAAGTCGTAGCGGGTCAAAACACCTATAGACATATTCCAATCAGAATGTAAGGTTTAGTAAACCATATTATACGAGACCGTTAATTCGTTTGGTTAATAAACCACATTCTATCCATTCTACCGTTTAAAGTCACGATACACACTAACTATATAACAATTCAACATAATTTGGACACATACTTGAGCTTTGCATACACGTTTGGATAAGACATCTACGCAAACTTGTGAGTACATAGTCCCCTCTTTTACTTTTTCTAAATGTTTTGGGGTGATTCATATGTGCATACAATTATTTTCAAGATTTCAAAACACAACATACATATATAGTTTATATATACACACAAAAACGATTTGAATTCGTATGAAACTTGATGGTGCATTGAACTCGACAATGATACATTCATTAACTTTGGCCAAGCCGAGCGGTAGTATGTTATGTTACGATAGGACTGACAATCTTGTTTCCAAATTTCCCATGGCTTGTGGGGAAGTTTGGGAACAACAGAACTCGAAAACACACTCTTCAATTAAAACTATTTTAAAGCCATCACAGGTTTAAATGTATTCGTCAAAAAACCATGTGTTGGTTTTATATTAGACAAGACAATTTGGTTTTTACACAAGACATGACAATTGGTTTATACATGACACAGACAATTTATTTTACACAAAACAAGACAATTGGTTTATACATGACACAGACAATTTGTACACAAAGCAAGGACAATTGGTTTATATATGACACGGACAAATGGTTTTCAAGTTAAAGATATTGTTGGTGCATTGAATGTCTGTTAACTACATCTTAATCGAGTCTTAGGTCTAGATAGGATAGTTTAGAGTTTGGAAAACAAAAAGTGGGTTAATCCATGTAATACCGCTTAAAATGACAACTTGTCATTTCAAGCGAAATCATAAACATTGTTATTCCGCTCGAAAGTGTTCTAGTGATTTCGCTTGAGTTGTTTGAAGGGGAATCAGGGTCCGCTTGAACATGTTTCAAGCGGAATCACCCCAAGTATAAATAGGTCTAGTGTTGAGTCATTTGTAATAGTTCGAGCGGAATCAGGTCATTTGTATAGAGTCGAGGTGCTGCCGGATTTTTGTCAGAAATCATTATAAAGGCTCAGAGATCATTAATAGAAAAGAAATTGAAAGGAAACAAGTTCTTTGACGTTGTTTACATTGATTCCGCCTTAGTAAATGATGATGAACTGCTCAACTTGACTGTTTAGGGTCACCGGAACGATCCAACAAATGGTATCAGAGCTCAGGACGAGGAGTTCATACCAATTCAGCTTGATTTCTTCGGATTCTCACACTTCTACACCTTCTTTTCTGATTTGAACGATATTTTATGGTTGAAATGGCCTGATTTTGACATATATCAAGCGAAACATAGTGCTAACTAATCCCTGAGAGTTTTGGACCTAAATTCGATCAAAATTGAACAAAATTAAGAGATTCTGCTTGAAAATCAGTTCGAACAGTGATGTCATCATCAGATTCCGCTTGAAAATTTTCAAGCGAAACCTCATTAAAAGCTTATTCCGCTTGAATATAGTGTCTGATTTCGCTCGAAAATCTGATTCCACTTGAAATACTGGTGTAATTTCAAGCGAAATTGGATTAAATCATATTCCGCTTGAAAATATTGTTCTTATTCTGCTTGAATTCTTATTCCGCTTGAAAGTTCAAGTGAAATAAGATATTTCGCTTGTAAAGGCTGATCTCGCTTGAAAATTCTTGCTGATTCCGCTTGAAGCTATTCCACTTCAAACTGATTAGCTTGGATTTGCTGTTTTTCAAAATCTCAAAATTTTCTAAGTGTTTGTTGATTTTTCAGGTACGTGAAAGATGGGTGATCTATTCATGAATCCGTTTAGTGATATGTATGCCTTTGCTGGAAACTCTAGAGATGATACCTCTAGCAACACCAATGAGAACACGCCGAATGCGAAGAAAACTTTATCGGATACCTTAGGTGTGGAAAGTGCATACGGAACATATACTAAACCCCCGAAGTTGATGGCTATTGAAGAGTACAGTCGGTGGGCCAAGAAATTTGAAGAATGGTTAAAGGCATTTGCTTTTCCCAGATGGAAAAGTCTAAAGAATGGGTACAGTGATGGAGGCAAAAATGGTGAAAATTTGACTTCAACTGAAGAAATAGAAGCGTTTGTTGCCGAGCAAAAGTGCATCGCATTGCTGTTTCAGTATGTCCGAGAAGATATAATATCTTTGATCGAGTACAACAATGCTAAAGATCTTTGGAAAAAGTTAGAAGTGAAATGCTTGGGTAGTGCAGAAATAGTGAAAAACAACAAGAAACTGTTGAGAAAAGAGTTTGATTTATTTAGTTGTTTGAAAAATGAATCAGTTTGTAAGATGATTGAGAGGTTTGGGCACCTGAAGTTGGAGCTGGCGAGACATGGGATTGTATATTCTCAAGTAGAGTTAGTCGACAAATTGTTTGACTCATTGCCAGATGAGATGGATTGGCAATACTTTGCGTTGATGTTGAAGAATACGATCAAATCTGAGGATCTTACAGTTGATTTGTTGATTGAAAGACTAGAGAGTCACAAGCTAGAGATAAAGAAATCATACAAAGTCAATCACTCGTCATACCAGCAGAACTTGGATTTGTATTATCCAAAAAGCATGATTCCAAAGAATACGTCTCCCAAGACAGCTTTTTCTGCTGAAAATTCCAACACATCTAGCAAAGAGAGTTCAAGCAGTGGATTTCACAGTGGTTCTTCGTCAACTTCAAATCAATCAGATGCAAAGAACCTATTTCAATGCAACACCGCTGTGAATTTAAAGAACGCAGAAAACTTCAGCGAGGAGTCTGCAAAGCAACAGATGGTTTTCTTAGCTTCTGTGCTAGAGTCGTATGAAAGCCTTGTGGTAGGCAAGATAGGCAACACTAACCTGACAAAGGAAGACTACGGTCAGATAGATCCTGAGGAGATGGAATTGATCGACATAAGGTGGTGTATGGCCAGTGCAGTGAGAAGGGTACAGCGTTTCATGGAGATAACAGGAAGAAAGTCTATTGGTGGACCATCTACCAAGTTAGGCTTTGACAAGTCTAAAGTGACGTGTTTCAAGTGTAAACAGAAAGGTCACTTTAAGCGTGAATGCAGAAATGCTTATGCTGATGATTCTGAGAACCCGTTCAAAGAAGATTACTATAAGAGAGCGATTTATCATCAGAATAAATCAGAACCGCCAAGAATGAAGCAGCTTGAGGATAACAAAGAGAAATCCAGAGCTCTTGCTGTGATTCATGACGATGAAGGTTTTGACTGGAGTGAGTTATTACCAGAGGAAGATACGGTTGGATATGCTTTTATGGCAAAGTCTGTTGAACCTGTTCCTTTTAAAGACCACAGAAATGAAGAAGAGAAGTATGGTCACAGAAAGATGTTAGCTCAAAACAGAATGATCAGAATATCTGGTATCTATACTGAAGCAAAAAGAGCGAAGAGATGGGATCCATACAGAGAATGTTATCTTTACCCCATGGGAAACATTTCTATTGACTATAATACCCTTGATCTTGAAACCATAATTCAACAAATTGCTGAAGAAGAAGAGGGTTGGCAAAGAAAATGGTGGGGAAGCAGAGAAGAGAAAGAAAAGAAAGAAAAAGAAAAAGAAGAAATGTCAAAGAAGGTTGATGATGGAATCATTGATACGACACAAGAGTTGACAGCTGAAAATCTGGAAAAGATGGCTGACAAGGTGCTGGCTGCTAAGGCACTTGAGGTAGACTCTAAGTCTATATCTGAGTCTAAAAGCCAGGTCAGTTCAAATGCGTTAACGACTGAGTCAGGTAAGAAAGTCAAAGGTGACATTGACTGCAAAAATTGCATCAAAGACTGCAAAGTTTGTAGTACAATCACCTATCTCAATGGTAAGAAAGTTGATGATCTGACTGATAGAGTCAGAAGTGTTGAGGATCAGATCCTTAACTGTGATAAAATGTTGAAAGCTTCAAACGACAGAGTAAAAGAATTAACTGACAAATTGAAAATGATAAAATTGACAAAGAAAAAGTTAGGAAAGAAAATGAAGAGTTAGTTCTTGAAAATCGTCATATTTCAGAAAAATTTGAGAAACTTAAACGCACGGTTAAAGATGCTGATGACAGAAATGGTAAGACAATTAAGGAAAATAATCATTTGTCGGAAGTTCTTCGGGTGAAAGAAGAGTTAATCAACAAGCAACTTGATGAAATTGCTAAGTTGAAGCTTCAATTTGAAGAAACTAAGATTGAGAATGAGCGCATAAATCTGAAATTAACCAGTTACAACTCCGCAAGCTATGTTTTACAACACATTGTTCCCAAACCCATCGGGAAAAACAAAGTAGGCGAAGATGTATACTCTGATGGAACCGGGGTGGGTTTTCATCAAGTTCCACCACTAGTTCTAGACAATTATTCGGAAAAACAATCAGGGTTGGTTAATATTGAAGATGAGAATGAAATAAAACTTCCAGATTCAATTGATGTTACATTTTCTTCTTCATCATCTGATGATAGTGTTCAGACTGAGATTGTTAAAAGCACAGCTGAAAGTGTTTTGAAGTCTGATAGTGATTCAGTTGAAGATGATGAGTGTTTTCTGGACAAATACATTCTGAAACCAAAGTCCAAACACAACTTAAATGAAGGACCTACTCTTGTCATGTACAAGATGTCGGGATTGGATAAGTTGTATTCGGATTCTGAGTTTCCTCTAGAGAATGTTAATGTGAACAAATTGAGAAATGTTTTCAAACTGGTTGAGATTGAGTTGTCGGAAATTGAAAGCTTAAACCAAACAAAAAGGAAAATGAATTTTGAAAATGATAAAGCTTACTACAAGAAGCCTGTTGTTCCACCACGTTTTTATAACAACAATTGAAACAGATGGTCGGGTGGTTATCAGGGTGGTAAGAATTATCAAAAGGTAAATGCTCAAAACCAGAAGTTCGCTGAGAAGAAAGTGTTTGTGAACAGTTCAAGTTCACTTTTCTGATGAAGAGTCAAAGATTTTTTCGAAATCAAACAAAGAGTTCTTTGAGAAAAAGGCTTCACAACCTCAGTCCGAAGGCACAAGTCGAGTAGTTGACACTCGAACATGCTTCAAATGTAATCAAGTTGGACATATTGCACGAAAGTGTACCAACTTGAAGCCTAAGATTGAAGTTTTGAAGATTCAAAAAGAGAAAGTTGATGTGAAGGGAAAAGCTCCATTGATTGTTGAGAAAAAGATCTTGAAAAATGAAAACCTTAAAATTAAAACTGAACCTGCTAAAAATGTGGTAACTAAAAACGACAAGTTTTACAAGCGGGTTGCGTCACCTCAACAAACATGGAAGCCAAAAGTTTTTGAAAAGAAAATAAGTGTTCCAAAACCAAAGGTTTCTGAGATGGAAAAACAATCATCTTCTACCACACCAGTAAAGATGAATGTTCCTTTGGATTATTATGTGAAACTTGAGAAAGAAATGCAAAATTCTGAAAAGAAAGATGTTCAAAAGAAAGACCAACCATCTGGTCAACCTCAAAAAGATGAGTTTTTCTTATATAAAAAGATTGAGGTTGGGTCTGAAGAAAGCCTAAAAATGAATGACAAAAATTTTCCGCCACTTTACACTACAAAATCTCACATTAAACTTGAGTTACCTGAGTCAAAAGAGGCTTGGGTAGCATCAAAATCTAACTAAAGTGTTTGTGGTGTGTGCAGGAGCTTCCGAGATCCGTTTCACGATGGATTATGGATAGTGGAGCTTCTCGGCACATGACGGGGAAGACAGCTTTGCTGTATGATGTTAGAAATATCAATGGAGGTTATGTAGGATTCGCAGGCAATCAAGGTGGTAGAATTGTTGGTGAAGGAATGTTATCCAATGGGATTGTTATGTTTGAAAGAGTTAACTACATTGCTGAGCTGGAGAATAATCTGCTGAGTATCTCGCAGATCTGTGACAGGATGTATACCAATCACTTCACAGATAAAGAATGTCTGATCTTGAAACCAGGATTTGTTATCCCTGAAGAATGGATTATCATGAGGGCACCAAGAGTTAATGATCTGTACGTGTTGGACATGAGTGTAGCTACTACAACCACGGGTCAGGCTCATTGTTTTGTATCTAGAGCAACGGAAAAGGAATCAAGATTGTGGCACCGGAAAATGGGTTATATACATCTTAGAAAAATGAATCACTTGGTGCACAATGATTTGGTTACTGGAGTTCATGTAAAAGGTTTTCATCTGGAAGGGGAGTGCATTAGCTTCATCAAAGGCAAGCAGAAGAAAAATTCACACCCTAAAACGCAAGTCAATTCAGTTTCAAGACCTCTGGAGAGACTTCAAATGGATCTTTTTGGTCCTGTGAATGTTAAAAGTATTATAGGAGATCTCTACTGTCTTGTGGTTACTGATGATTATTCCAGATTTTCGTGGGTATCATTCTTGAAGTCGAAAGATGAAACGTTTGACAGTTTGATAGTGTTGTTCAAGAAAATTGAAAATCTGTACCAAAGGCGTATCAAAAGAATCAGAAGTGATAATGGTACTGAATTCAAGAACAGCAAGATCGAAGAATTTGTGATAAAAGAGGTATATTGCATGAGTTTAGTGCTCCGTACACTCCGCAACAGAATGGAGTCGCTGAAAGAAAGAACAGGACACTAATCGAAACGGCCAGAACAATGCATGCTGATTCAAAGTTACCGATAAATTTTTAGGCAGAAGTAGTTTCCGCCACATGCTATACGCTCAACAGAGTCCTCATTGTCAAGAAATTCAACAAAACGTGCTTTGAGTTGATCAATAACCGCAAACCAACTCTGAAGTATCTTGAACCGTTTGGGTCACCTTGTACTGTTCTAGAGCTTTTTAGAAAGTTTGGTCCGAAGAGTATTGAAGGGATATTCATAGGTTATGCAAGTCCATTACGACGAGTCTTCATTCCAAGTCTGAAGCGGATTATTGAAGTTTCAAATATTGAATGTCAAGGTAATACAATGCCGCCGCAGAATCCTCTAGATTCATGGCGTTATCATTATGATACTTTATGGGATTCGTTTGACATGATGGAAGAACCAGAAGAAGAAGAAGATTTCTTTGATGAGTTGGATATTCTGAGGGAGTATGAGTCTTCGCAGGAAAGGTTCCTAGCTGAGTATTCAATGCGACCACGACAAACTTCAAATGACAATGAAGCAGGTCCAAGCAATGCTGGTGAACATGATGATGTCCAACAAGATGAAGTTGCTCATGATAATCAGACGGCAGAGAATGATAATAAAGAATCTGAGAACATGCCAGTATTTGATCGTGGTGATTCAGATTCTAAGGGGGAGAAAATTCAGATTTCAAGTCAAACAAACCCAGTCAGTGAACATGGTGCAAATCAGAATGTTACTAATCTGGAGGGCGATGTAGATGTTCCAGGCGAAGCGATGCCAAGAACTCTTTTATACCATCCAGAGGAGCTGATCATAGGAGAACTACAATCAGGCGTTCGCACTAGACGTCAAATTGACCAAGGCCTTACTTGTTTTTATTCTACAGTAGCACCTTTACAAACTGAATTTTCACTAAGTTGTTTTATTTCGCAGATCGAACCGCGAACATATAAAGAGGCGCTAACTGAGGATTCTTGGGTCAATGCTATGCAAGAAGAGTTGAGTCAATTCGAAAAGTTGGGAGTGTGGAAGTTGGTAGACTTGCCTGATGGTCACAGGAAGATCAACACCAAATGGGTGTTTAAGTGTAAGAGAGATGATTGTGGAGTTGTTGTGCGAAACAAAGCTCGACTCGTAGTCCAGGGTTTCAGTCAACAGGAGGGGATAGATTTCACTGAAGTGTATGCTCCTGTGGCTTAGTCCAGGGTTTCAGTCAACAGGAGGGGATAGATTTCACTGAAGTGTATGCTCCTGTGGCTTGACTAGAAGCGATCAGAATCTTCCTAGCATTTGCATCATGGAAAAACTTCAAAGTATATCAGCTAGATGTGAAATCGGCGTTTCTCTACGGGAAGGTTAAAGAGGAGGTATATGTCGGTCAGCCACCGGGCTTTACCGATCCAATCCACAAAAACAAGGTTTACTTGCTGGACAAAGCGCTGTATGGTTTACACCAGGCCCCGAGAGCTTGGTACGAGACTTTGTCTCAACACCTACTAGCCAACAGCTTCATCCGAGGGAAAGTGGATGCCACTCTCTTCACCAAAGAGGTCGATGGACATCTTCTGATAGTAAGATATACGTGGACGAAATAATATTTGGGTCTACAAATGAGAATTTGTGCAAAGATTTTTAATCGGTGATGAAGCAGAAATTCGAAATGTCATCGATGGGGGAGATGAAATTCTTCTTGGGACTACAAGTTGATCAACTACCTGAGGGAATTTTCATTCACCAGACGAAGTACGTTCATGATATTCTAGAGAAATTTGGGATGTCAGGTTCTACTCCAGCGTCAACCCCGTTAGCAACGAATCATGGGATACACCCAGATCTCACCGGAGACAGGGTAGATGAGACACTTTATCGTTCCATGATCGGTTCGTTGATGTACTTGACTACTTCAAGACCCGATATCATGTATCCAACGTGCCTCGCAGCAAGATTTCAATCAAACCCGAGAGCTTCTCATATGGTTATTGTGAAAAGGATATTACGCTACCTGAAAGGAACTCCATCGTTGGGGTTATGGTATCCTAGAAAAGGCGATTTCACGCTCGAAGGGAATTCCGATTCAGATTTCGGATGCTGCAAAGTCAATGCAAAATCAACAACAGCGGATTGTCAGTTCTTTGGACCTCGTTTGGTCACCTGGCAATGCAAAAAGCAAACCTCTATGGCTTTATCCACATGTGAAGCGGAGTATGTATCTGCTAGCAGTTGCTGCTCTCAGATCTTGTGGATCCAGCAACAGATGCACGACTACGGTTTGTAATTTCTAAACACCCCTATATTTGTTGATAATGAGGTCGCAATAAATATTACGAAAAACCCAGTACATCACGCTAAAACTAAACACATAGAAATTCGTCATCACTTCATCCGAGATTGCTTCGAGAAGAAGTTGATACGAATTGAGAAAATCCACACTGACAATCAGAAAGCTGATTTACATACCAAAGCTTTTGATAAAACTCGTTTTAAATATCTTTTAAAACTGAATGGTATGATGCTTTTCTCGGTGTCGGATGGAATTATTGGCGTTGATGAAGGTACTATTATGTAAGACGATTAGAAATAATCTGCAATGGTTTGTCAATTTTTTACTTGTTTTGGTATTTAGGGGAGTAGATATATTTTCAGAAAATACAAAAACAGTAAAAAATTCAGAAATCCAAAAACATGAGAAAATTTCAAGATCCAAAAACAATAGAAAACTGAAAAAGAGCTTGTGTAAAAAGGGAAAATGATAGACATCGGTTTGACAGTTACTGTACGCTAAAGATTTGTAAAGTATAAAGCGTTAAATAGTCTCGCTGATGATATGTTCTCACAGTTTGTGAGTCATTCTCTTTTTATCAACTGTTTTACAAAACTCCAAATTATTTTCAAAGTTATAATTACAGGGATTAAGTCTTTGTAATCACCAAGTTACAGCCGGTATGTGGGGTTTTGTATACATTACTTGATAATCTTCAACATTGGGGCAGCCAATGGGTGATATGACCATAATCACAGACACCACTGGACAGGTGGGCCAGTGGGTCGAGTGATAAAGTACCGTGGGTAGTTGGTTTGATATCAGAAACATTGTAATCCTTATTTCTGTCACGGCCCCCGACCCGGTTTGACCCATTTAAGGAGCCGCGGGACAGAAATCCTGCAGTATTTAAATTTTAGGCGACAACGGAAGTCTTTTTAAAACATGATCTTTTAATAATTCAAACTGCCCGTTTTATAAATGGGAATAAAATCCCATAATTTACAATAATGTGATTTCTCCGGGAAATCTTTATTTTCAAAACATGTTTCTTTTATTTATTTACACTGAGCCACTTTTCTAAGCTGGGAGTGCTTCACGGCACTTTTCTTTCTTTGCTCACAACAGATCACCTGAAACATGTTTGAAAAAGGTTTTGTCAGCGGGGAAATACTGATTGAGTTCATTCAGGTTTTTAGGAAATGACTCATAGTTATAAATTACAGCATAAGAGCGATTACAATGGTTCCTATCTTATCTTTATCTGGCTTTCTGTCACAATGGTGACAAGTCACAATGGTGACGATGGTCATACCACTATTAGGTCAATGAACTCTAATAGTGACGGTCCTCCCTAGTAGGTCAATGAACCTAACTGGGAGAAATAGTAATGTGCATAATACCCCACTAACCAATAAATCAAGATATCCACGACTTAATCCCTGTAATTATAACACTTTGAAAATAATTTGGAGTATTGTAAAACATTTGATACATAGAGAATGACTCACATTGCAGATTTAACGAGCAGTGTATAAGCCTTACTGATTTGCCTGTGATTAACCTAATTTAAATAATAATGCACACAAAGCCGGGTTAGTGATCGATACAGCATTTACGATAACTCACGAGATCAAATTCTCACAACGAACGACAAAGTGCGATACTTAAACATCCATCGATTTAACAACGAACGACAAAGTATAAACCTATGTGGGCGGCACTTAAACATCCATTGGATATATTGATCGGTCGGAAAATGAATCGTAATAGCGATCGAGTTATTACCCTGATTGCGGCAGCACTTCGTGAATTAGTGTGTGTTGTGCACTAATTTAGCTATAACTCGACGTATCAAACGAATTTCTTCGTCGATTTTACAACAGAATGCAAGTGCCAAGGTCGGCTATTTATACACAAAATTGGACATGCTTACGGACCGTAAGCCTAACCCTTTACGGTCCGTAAGGGGACACCTAGGGTCATAGGGTTGCCACGCGTGGGACTAGGCCTGCTGAGTCACTGGATTCAAGAATTTCTTAACTGACAACGGGAATTAAAGATAATCGTCCAACTAGGGTTTACCCCCCCCCCCCTGAGTTTTAGGGGCCCTGATCCTGATTCTGATTGTTCCGGAAATTTTAGGGTTAATGCAGAATTACTTGGGTGTCTCAATTATGGTTTCCTTATTGACTTATTATCATCCTAAGTATTGATTTTAGGGAGAGTTGTTACATCCTCCCCACCTTAAGAAAAATCTCGTCCTCGAGATTTACTGAAATAGATAAGGGTATTTCCGCTTGCCGTTTCGACTATAAAGATTTGTCTAAGTTCGATTGATGATAAGTTAAGAGTTTGACAGAATGAAGTATTTATAAAACTTTGGTTTGTACCAGAGTCAGATAATACTTTTTGTGTAAACGTTGTAACCTAGGACGTACCGGCTATCACATCTGGAATGAGCTCTGCTTCCTGAGTAGTTAATTGAAAGGCTCTTGCATTCCTTTTTGCTTCTTCTGCAGGTTTTGCTTTAATGTCAGATGGTTTGTTTAGTTTTGGAAAATTTGGCCTAAGATGTCCAGTTTCTCCACAGTTGTAACAAACTGAAAATTTCTTCCTTCTGCAGTCTTCTTCCTGATGCCCCAGAATTTTGCAAAAATTGCAGTATCCTTTGCATCTTCCTAAATGCTTTCTTTTGCAAAAATTGCAAAATGGACTAGTGGAAGATTGCCCATTCCCTCCTTTCTGGAAATCGTTATGGTTATCTGAACGGATTACCTGGGTAATCTTTTGGGCTACTTCCTTCCTTCTATTTTCTTCTCTTGTTCGTACTAGTTCGTCAGTCAGAGTATTGGCTAAATCCACCGCATCATCAATCATGCGAGGTTTCGCAGCCTTGACGATGTTACGGATTTCAGAAATCAATCCCCAAATATATCGAGAAATAAGTACCGGTTCTGGCGAAGCCAGGGTTGGTACTACTCGAGCATACTCGAAGAATGTCGTAGTATACTTTCGACAATCTACATCCACCATCCGGTGGGTTAGAAACTTGTTTGTCATTTGTTCCTTTTCATATTCGGGACAGAATTTTCTTTCTACCAAGCTCTTAAATTCTTCCCAGTTCATAGCATACGCCATCCTTCTTCGTTTTGATTGTAACACCGTATTCCACCATTCTAGCGCCCCTTCTTTGAAAAGATTTGACGCGTACACGACCTGATCATCCTGAGCACATTTACTTATGGCAATTACTGCCTCAGTTTTCTCTAACCAACGTAGTGCCGCAGTCGCTCCTTCATTGCCTGCAAACTCAGATGGTTTACAAGCAAGAAATTCCTTGTAAGTGCAACCAGGCGTTGCAACTTTCATTTTCTTAGGGAGCGGCGCTTGTTGTGGTTCATTGTCATGATTAACATGATCATTGCCTCCGTTTACGCTATTACTGAAGTTATCTTCAGAAATACGTTTGCTAGGAACGAGTTATTGTGGTTCTATTGGATTTTTAACAGCAGCAACGATTGCTGGAATAGCGTTGGCTATCCCTTGAGCTATCATTGTTGGAATAGTGTTAGCTATCCCTTGAGCAACGATATTTTCTATATCCTGCCTAGTCATATATTGATCCCCCGGTTGTTGATCAGAATCATTAACTGGTTCATTATTAGCGTTTTCCATTTGATAACTAATTTATAGATAAATAATTAGTATACAAGAAATAATCCAATATCACACTTAATTGCACATAATCACGTATACGAACAAAATTTGTAAATTTTCTAAAATCTCATGCTTCTATATACAACCGTTTTATTATTTATCTTACACATACTGATTTTACTATTACTATTAGACAACAACAGTTTCATAAATCCCCTATCCTTTGTCAGATGATATTTTAGTAACGGCGTTCCTTCTCATCGTAGTTCCAGGAGATCTGTCCCCCAATCTCTTGGATCCTATCCCCAGTATCCATTAGTTCTTCACCAAAGCGAAGTTCAGCCGTATTCTTGTTACTCATTGGTGGATTTGGTAAAGGTTCTAGATTGAACTGAGGAAAAAGCTTATAGGGATTGTTTTGTAACTGTATTTCGTTAATCAACCATTCGTCTATTTGCGAGTGGATTGAAGGGTTTGGAATAGCTGGTTCTAAGTTCATTGGTAGTTGTATTTCAAGAGAGCGATTAAAAATATTTTCATTAACAGGCTTAATAGTATTATAGCTTGCCATTATAAAATCTAACTCTTCTTGAGATGGTAATTTTTCAATTTGCCTAGAACTTTCCCCAATTTCTATTTCCTTGGGCTTGGGTTTCTCGAGAAGTAAAGCATCAAATTCTATAGGTCCTTCTATGTCTGGTATATATCTATTGAAATCTCTGGAAACCTCTACTCTTACTGGATAGAGATTTAAATTCTGAAGGGCCTCAGACAAGTTATTCATGCTGTTTTAGCAAAATAGACATAGTCAGAATTCATAAAATTTATAGAAAACTTTTTAAATATTAGTTCCTACTGGGTACTATTAAAATAACTGAAATTTACATCATACGAGGATTTATTTGTAAATTTTTATGATTTTCTTGATAAGACTTCTAGACTGTAGATAATAAAGGTACTAATACTTGAGTCAAATTATTTAAGAATTTGCATTACTTACTACATTGACTAACATATAAAGATCTGCTCATACTGTACACAATTAGTCAGATAAATAACAAATAATCACAAAATAGCAATTAATGGAAATTAAGTATTTTCTAAATACTTAATTGGCTTAAATCGGTGGCTTGAGAACCTGGCTCTGATACCACCTTATTTCTGTCACGGCCCCCGACCCGGTTTGACCCGTTTCAGGAGCCGCGGGACAGAAATCCTGCGGTATTTAAATTTTAGGCGACAACGGAAGTCTTTTTAAAACAGGATCTTTTAATAATTCAAACTGCCCGTTTTATAAATGGGGAATAAAATCCCATAATTTACAATAATGTGATTTCTCCGGGAAATCTTTATTTTCAAAACATGTTTCTTTTATTTATTTACACTGAGCGACTTTTCTAAGCTGGGAGTGCTTCACGGCACTTTTCTTTCTTTGCTCACAACAGATCACCTGAAACATGTTTGAAAAAGGTTTTGTCAGCGGGGAAATACTGAGTGAGTTCATTCAGGTTTTTAGGAAATGACTCATAGTTATAAATTACAGCATAAGAGTGATTACAATGGTTCCTATCTTATCTTTATCTGGCTTTCTGTCACAATGGTGACAAGTCACAATGGTGACGATGGTCATACCACTATTAGGTCAATGAACTCTAATAGTGACGGTCCTCCCTAGTAGGTCAATGAACCTAACTGGGAGAAATAGTAATGTGCACAATACCCCACTAACCAATAAATCAAGATATCCACGACTTAATCCCTGTAATTATAACACTTTGAAAATAATTTGGAGTATTGTAAAACATTTGATAAAAAGAGAATGACTCACATTGCAGATTTAACGAGCAGTGTATAAGCCTTACTGATTTGCCTGTGATTAACCTAATTTAAATAATAATGCACACAAAGCCGGGTTAGTGATCGATACAACATTTACGATAACTCACGAGATCAAATTCTCACAACGAACGACAAAGTGCGATACTTAAACATCCATCGATTTAATGACGAACGACAAAGTATAACCCTATGTGGGCGGCACTTAAACATCCATTGGATACATTGATCGGTCGGAAAATGAATCGTAATAGCGATCAAGTTATTACCCTGATTGCGGCAGCACTTCGTGAATTAGTGTGTGTTGTGGACTAATTTAGCTATAACTCGACGTATCAAACGAATTTCTTCGTCGATTTTACAACAGAATGCAAGTGCCAAGGTCGGCTATTTATACACAAAATTGGACATGCTTATGGACCGTAAGCCTAACCCTTTACGGTCCGTAAGGGGACACCTAGGGTCATAGGGTTGCCACGCATGGGACTAGGCCTGCTGAGTCACTGGATTCAAGAATTTCTTAACTGACAACGAGAATTAAAGATAATCGTCCAACTAGGGTTTACCCCCCCCTGAGTTTTAGGGGCCCTAATCATGATTCTGATTGTTCCGGAAATTTTAGGGTTAATGCAGAATTACTTGGGTGTCTCAATTATGGTTTCCTTATTGACTTATTATCATCCTAAGTATTGATTTTAGGGAGAGTTGTTACATCCTCCCCACCTTAAGAAAAATCTCGTCCTCGAGATTTACTGAAATAGATAAGGGTATTTCCGCTTGCCGTTTCGACTATAAAGATTTGTCTAAGTTCGATTGATGATAAGTTAAGAGTTTGACAGAATGAAGTATTTATAAAACTTTGGTTTGTACCAGAGTCAGATAATACTTTTTGTGTAAACGTTGTAACCTAGGACGTACCGGCTATCACATCTGGAATGAGCTCTGCTTCCTGAGTAGTTAATTGAAAGGCTCTTGCATTCCTTTTTGCTTCTTCTGCAGGTTTTGCTTTAATGTCAGATGGTTTGTTTAGTTTTGGAAAATTTGGCCTAAGATGTCCAGTTTCTCCACAGTTGTAACAAACTGAAAATTTCTTCCTTCTGCAGTCTTCTTCCTGATGCCCCAGAATTTTGCAAAAATTGCAGTATCCTTTGCATCTTCCTAAATGCTTTCTTTTGCAAAAATTGCAAAATGGACTAGTGGAAGATTGCCCATTCCCTCCTTTCTGGAAATCGTTATGGTTATCTGAACGGATTACCTGGGTAATCTTTTGGGCTACTTCCTTCCTTCTATTTTCTTCTCTTGTCCGTACTAGTTCGTCAGTCAGAGTATTGGCTAAATCCACCGCATCATCAATCGTGCGAGGTTTCGCAGCCTTGACGATGTTACGGATTTCAGAAATCAATCCCCAAATATATCGAGAAATAAGTACCGGTTCTGGCGAAGCCAGGGTTGGTACTACTCGAGCATACTCGAAGAATGTCGTAGTATACTTTCGACAATCTACATCCACCATCCGGTGGGTTAGAAACTTGTTTGTCATTTGTTCCTTTTCATATTCGGGACAGAATTTTCTTTCTACCAAGCTCTTAAATTCTTCCCAGTTCATAGCATACGCCATCCTTCTTCCTTTTGATTGTAACACCGTATTCCACCATTCTAGTGCCCCTTCTTTGAAAAGATTTGACGCGTACATGACCTAATCATCCTGAGCACATTTACTTATGGCAATTACTGCCTCAGTTTTCTCTAACCAACGTAGTACCGCAGTCGCTCCTTCATTGCCTGCAAACTCAGATGGTTTACAAGCAAGAAATTCCTTGTAAGTGCAACCAGGCGTTGCAACTTTCATTTTCTTAGGGAGCGGCGCTTGTTGTGGTTCATTGTCATGATTAACATGATCATTGCCTCCGTTTACGCTATTACTGTACGTTTGCTAGGAACGAGTTGTTGTGGTTCTATTGGATTTTTAACAGCAGCAACGATTGCTGGAATAGCGTTGGCTATCCCTTGAGCTATCATTGTTGGAATAGTGTTAGCTATCCCTTGAGCAACGATATTTTCTATATCCTGCCTAGTCATATATTGATCCCCCGGTTGTTGATCAGAATCATTAACTGGTTCATTATTAGCGTTTTCCATTTGATAACTAATTTATAGATAAATAATTAGTATACAAGAAATAATCCAATATCACACTTAATTGCACATAATCACGTATACGAACAAAATTTGTAAATTTTCTAAAATCTCATGCTTCTATATACAACCGTTTTATTATTTATCTTACACATACTGATTTTACTATTACTATTAGACAACAACAGTTTCATAAATCCCCTATCCTTTGTCAGATGATATTTTAGTAACGGCGTTCCCTCTCATCGTAGTTCCAGGAGATCTGTCCCCCAATCTCTTGGATCCTATCCCCAGTATCCATTAGTTCTTCACCAAAGCGAAGTTCAGCCGTATTCTTGTTACTCATTGGTGGATTTGGTAAAGGTTCTAGATTGAACTGAGGAAAAAGCTTATAGGGATTGTTTTGTAACTGTATTTCGTTAATCAACCATTCGTCTATTTGCGAGTGGATTGAAGGGTTTGGAATAGCTGGTTCTAAGTTCATTGGTAGTTGTATTTCAAGAGAGCGATTAAAAATATTTTCATTAACAGGCTTAATAGTATTATAGCTTGCCATTATAAAATCTAACTCTTCTTGAGATGGTAATTTTTCAATTTGCCTAGAACTTTCCCCAATTTCTATTTCCTTGGGCTTGGGTTTCTCGAGAAGTAAAGCATCAAATTCTATAGGTCCTTCTATGTCTGGTATATATCTATTGAAATCTCTGGAAACCTCTACTCTTACTGGATAGAGATTTAAATTCTAAAGGGCCTCAGACAAGTTATTCATGCTGTTTTAGCAAAATAGACATAGTCAGAATTCATAAAATTTATAGAAAACTTTTTAAATATTAGTTCCTACTGGGTACTATTAAAATAACTGAAATTTACATCATACGAGGATTTATTTGTAAATTTTTATGATTTTCTTGATAAGACTTCTAGACTGTAGATAATAAAGGTACTAATACTTGAGTCAAATTATTTAAGAATTTGCATTACTTACTACATTGACTAACATATAAAGATCTGCTCATACTGTACACAATTAGTCAGATAAATAAACAAATAATCACAAAATAGCAATTAATGGAAATTAAGTATTTTCTAAATACTTAATTGGCTTAAATCGGTGGCTTGAGAACCTGGCTCTGATACCACCTTATTTCTGTCACGGCCCCCGACCCGGTTTGACCCGTTTCAGGAGCCGCGGGACAGAAATCCTGCGGTATTTAAATTTTAGGCGACAGCGGAAGTCTTTTTAAAACAGGATCTTTTAATAATTCAAACTGCCCGTTTTATAAATGGGGAATAAAATCCCATAATTTACAATAATGTGATTTCTCCGGGAAATCTTTATTTTCAAAACATGTTTCTTTTATTTATTTACACTGAGCGACTTTTCTATGCTGGGAGTGCTTCACGGCACTTTTCTTTCTTTGCTCACAACAGATCACCTGAAACATGTTTGAAAAAGGTTTTGTCAGCGGGGAAATACTGAGTGAGTTCATTCAGGTTTTTAGGAAATGACTCATAGTTATAAATTACAGCATAAGAGCGATTACAATGGTTCCTATCTTATCTTTATCTGGCTTTCTGTCACAATGGTGACAAGTCACAATGGTGACGATGGTCATACCACTATTAGGTCAATGAACTCTAATAGTGACGGTCCTCCCTAGTAGGTCAATGAACCTAACTGGGAGAAATAGTAATGTGCACAATACCCCACTAACCAATAAATCAAGATATCCACGACTTAATCCCTGTAATTATAACACTTTGAAAATAATTTGGAGTATTGTAAAACATTTGATAAAAAGAGAATGACTCACATTGCAGATTTAACGAGCAGTGTATAAGCCTTACTGATTTGCCTGTGATTAACCTAATTTAAATAATAATGCACACAAAGCCGGGTTAGTGATCGATACAGCATTTACGATAACTCACGAGATCAAATTCTCACAACGAACGACAAAGTGCGATACTTAAACATCCATCGATTTAACGACCAACGACAAAGTATAACCCTATGTGGGCGGCACTTAAACATCCATTGGATATATTGATCGGTCGGAAAATGAATCGTAATAGCGATCGAGTTATTACCCTGATTGCGGCAGCACTTCGTGAATTAGTGTGTGTTGTGGACTAATTTAGCTATAACTCGACGTATCAAACGAATTTCTTCGTCGATTTTACAACAGAATGCAAGTGCCAAGGTCGGCTATTTATACACAAAATTGGACATGCTTACGGACCGTAAGCCTAACCCTTTACGGTCCGTAAGGGGACACCTAGGGTCATAGGGTTGCCACGCGTGGGACTAGGCCTACTGAGTCACTGGATTCAAGAATTTCTTAACTGACAACGAGAATTAAAGATAATCGTCCAACTAGGGTTTACCCCCCCCCCCCCCCCTGAGTTTTAGGGGCCCTGATCCTGATTCTGATTGTTCCAGAAATTTTAGGGTTAATGCAGAATTACTTGGGTGTCTCAATTATGGTTTCCTTATTGACTTATTATCATCCTAAGTATTGATTTTAGGGAGAGTTGTTACATATGTCGATAGGTTTTTACACATTTAGTAGGTTTGTTCGGGATATAAACTTGAAAATTCAAACTTGCTTATTTCGTGGGGAACACTACTTGGATATATAGGTAACCCCTGAAATCTCGTTTGAAAGGTCCCTCTTTCTGAAATACTAGGTCTTTATACCCAGTGATATCTGGGGTATTATTCCGGGACTTCTACTGAATGGAAGTTCTGACCTAGTCTCCGAATAATACTTTCCTCATTGCTTGAAACATAGCGCCACCCTCAGCAAAAATGATGAAACAATAAAATTGATAATCATTGCTGTTGTAAAAAAGATTCTCTAAAGGGGACACACCGAAAGTCGAACCGTCATCTCTCTGCTGAACGGAAGTTCTGACCTGAGCTCTCATGGTTTCGCATCTAACCCCTTACAGATATCATCTGTGGTATACTCACCTGTAAGACTGAATATTGGGATCTGGATACGGGAGTATATTCAAGAGGTGGGACACATGAATGAGTTTAAGGTCTTAATTCACCTAATTCGTATCCTGAACAGATTGAAAATTGTGTGAAAATTTAAGTGGATCAGCATATCGACAATCTAAGTGAATTGTTTAATTCCGAGTATGAAATTAAAGCTTAACGGTACTAGTGACTTGTCTAATAGCTGATATGATTCCCTAACACGCTCACTAAAAATATGTTTGTAAATAGTTTATTTTCATTACAGTCTGCATTTAAGTTTCTGTATTTCATTTCTAGTTTAGAAACAATATTGAAAATCCAAAAAGATTTTTCATTTCTGCTTTATTTTCCGACAAACCAAAGTGGAAAGTTGATCGTTAGATTCTCAAAGTTGAAGCAGATGCAGGAAGTTTCTGGACTGGAGGATGAGGAGAGCTTATCTTGTTAAAAACTGATTGATGAAAAGTCAAAAACAGGTTCATTAACTTGAAACTTGTTATTTTCTGAAATTGTTTGAAAATTCTTGTACAAAAATCAGTGTGTTTTGTCAAAAATCAACCAAAGGTCATTAAGTTGGACTTGGTAGATAAAATTGAGTAATCAGGGTCATTAACTTGGACCGGAATACTTGAGTGGATTCTTAAAACTGATAGATAATGAGATTTATTGTTGAAAATCAATAGTTTGTAATGTTATATGTTTGAGAAACAGGTTGTGGATATCAAAATCCCCATGGCACAAAATGTTAAAGTTTGAACCAGAATCCAAGTCCCAGCTGATTGAGAGGGAGAGTCTTCGAATGGGGGAGTCAAGATTCTGGATCAACAGTCAAAGGGGAGTTTGTAGATTGAAGATAGAGCCAGGATGAGATCCTGAACCTGTGAAGAGGAAGTTTTTACAATGTCAAGACAAAATTGGAAAGAGACAAAGACAGAAGACAGAAGAGAGAAGACTTGACGCCGAAGACTTCGTCAACATCCAAGGGGGAGTCTGTTGGTGCATTGAATGTCTGTTAACTACATCTTAATCGAGTCTTAGGTGTAGATAGGATAGTTTAGAGTTTGGAAAACAAAAAGTGGGTTAATTCATGTAATTCCGCTTGAAATGACAACTTGTCATTTCAAGCGAAATCATAAACATTGTTATTCCGCTCGAAAGTGTTCTGAGTGATTTCGCTTGAGTTGTTTGAAGCGGAATCAGGGTCCGCTTGAACATGTTTCAAGCGGAATCAACTCAAGTATAAATAGGTGTAGTGTTGGGTCATTTGTAACAGTTCGAGCAGAATCAGGTCATTTGTATAGAGTCGAGGTGCTGCCGGATTTTTTGTCAGAAATCATTGTAAAGGCTCAGAGATCATTAATAGAAAAGAAATTGAAAGGAAACAAGCTATTTGACGTTGTTTACATTGATTCCGCCTTAGTAAATGATGATGAACTGCTCAACTTGACTGTTTAGGGTCACCGGAACGATCCAACAGATATATAAACTATACAAAGTTTTCCGATTACTTACACAACTTTACAAAACAAATATTTTTATCAAGGTTCGAGGCTACAAAGATTTCCTTATAAAATAAACTCATGTAGTTGGTTAACCATTTTTCAACACAAAACTTGTAGCCATGAACTTGATCACAAACCTATGTACTCACCAGCATTCAGTGTTGACTTTTTTTCACATATGTTTTAGGTGTTAATACATGCTATGATTATTCAAGTATGCTACACGTAGGAATGGACTCGGGCCTTAGGCTTTTTCAATTTAAAATGTATTCTGTGTATTGTAAAACAATGTAATATAATGAAACTTTAGTACCATGTGTTATGAGCAATTTGTAACGTGACTCCCTGACGATTCAGCCGCGACCTGTTTTATACTTGGTCGGGGTGTTACACATAAGAAGCCATTATTATATCATTTCTAATCCTTTCTAATGAGTATTTCATAACTCAATCCTTGTGATAATTCCAAGTTTAACATGTTTGCTTCTATTTTGCAATTTCAAAAATAGATAACTAGATACTTACAAACTTCATCTATATTTGTACTAAGAAGTGAGTTCGGGAATCACTTACCATTTTCCTTGTTTGACCTGTTATGGTTTACACCATAGGGTCTTACTTCCATAATTCTTTGTTTTATCATAAAAATGTGGTTAACATAGTTTCACCTATTTTGACCCATTATGGTTTACACCTTAGGGTCCTACTTTTACAAACCTTTATTTTTTTGCCAAATACGCGAGTCAACATAGTTTTACCTATTTGATCCGTTTCATGGTTGTCACTATGAGGTCTCGTTTTAACAAGTTATTGTTGTCACAAAAGGTGATTCAATACCATTTTTACTCGTTTGACCCGTTATGGTTTAGACCATAGGGTCTCGTCTTATCGCCATATCGTTTATTACCAAAATGTAATCTCGTCATAACTTTATCCATTTTGACCCATTTCACGGTTTACACCATGTGGACTTATCTCAACAACATCATCCGTTTAATCTTACCCGATTCTTTGTTAGCCTTGTTTTTAACTACATACTTCTCAATATGTAAATAGTGGTTCTGTTTAGGAGGTGTAAGCTTTACTTATCTTACGTCCGTTCGAGCTCCCTTGCGTCTGTGACCCGTTTGACCCATTCTTCTCCAAGCTCCCACCTAGCTTGTCAAGTGTCAAACTGCCAATTGACATATGTAAATGCACTAACAAGTTCACTAAACTCATCAAAGCATTTTATCAAATACATGGTGGGCATCATTTTTAGGCTATTACATTAGCTAGTTTTTGCCATCCAAATTACCATGAATCATTAGATAACATTTTTCTAGTGTCATTTATTCTCATTCCATCCTCATGATTTCAAGTTTAATGACTAGTTTTATAATCCAACCATAAAAGGTTCAAAATCTATAATCATGTCAAAAATCCATCTCTACTCTTATGTGGGTTTTGATCTAGAACAATAATGCACAATGATTTCTACAAATATTTCTATTCATATCACGTTTCTGAACCAACTTTACATATCAATTTCATCATATTATCAAGACCCACTTTATGACATATATGAACACATACTTAAACCTCTAGATTGTTTAAGTATTTCACATATGCTAGCATGTATGGTGATCATGAACATCAAAACAACTTTAATTTCACCTTATCACAAAAACTTATTTACACCAAAACTCATCATATATTCAAATGACCACCACATACCTTAGATTTAGATGGTGATGGAGGGTTGAAATCTTCACACATGCAAGGAACTTACATGAATTTCACAATGAATTTGTTGATTTTTGTGATTGAATTCTATAGAGGATTTTCTTCTCTTTCTCTCTAGAACATGCCATACACACACTCTTATGTGTGTGTTTATTTTTGAGTAAATTGCCAAAATCGTCCCTGAGTTTTGGACATGTTTGTCATTTTCATTCAAAACAACTTTTTTGTACTATATAGTCTTTCATTTTTGGGATTTTTGCCATTTTCACCCAAATGTTTGATAGAAAAAATAAAGCAAATTATATGTTTGGATGAAAATGGCAACAAAAATCCCAAAAGTGAAGGATTATATTGTACAAAAAAGTTGTTTTGGATGAAATTGACAAACATGCCCAAACCTCAGGGACGATTTTGGCAATTTACTCTTTATTATTAATTTTTTGTAACTTTATATATTTCCCACTTTCAAGAATGTGTAATTTAGTCCCTCCATGTTTTGTTTCTTTATAACCTACTTAACCTTCATGTATGAATAATAATATTAACTAGGTTAATACTCCTAGTTACACACCTCATGTCATTTGCTAAGTGAACGTGATATTTCAATTTACTAAGCTCGGGTACGTTACAACCCGACTTAGATTAAGTACCCTGGTCTTTTTACAATTTATCTTATAAAAACATTTATTCTCAAAGAAAGAGATTTATTTATGTTTTATTTAACATTAGATTTATTTAATTAAATCCTAATTTATATCGGGTTAACTTTTACCACTAATGGTAATTTACTCGTTCATCCCGATTAACTTGGTTTAAATTTTTGAACCCTTTTTTGGGGTGTTACATTGTTGGAAGATAAAAGGTCAAAGTTAAAGGGATATTTCCCCACACCGGGACTTAGGATATTGTAAAAAAGTGTCTGAAGTGGACGCATGTGCCCTACCAGGTTGCAACGGAGCAATGATCTAAAACATCTGAGTCAAGTGAATATAGTGTCGGTGGTTCGGATGTGCATTGAAACATTAACATTAACAATGATCCTGCCCTCTTTGTTCAGGACGAGATACAAAATATAAAAGAACCTAAACGCCTAATCGGGATGGACAAAGCGAGTTATGAAGCTTCGTTGTCAAAGAAAGACCCCAAAGGGTCCTCCAGAATTGATAACTTGATGAGTCAATTCACTGAAATTAATAATATACAAAAGGAGAGGCTAAAGATGAAACAAGAATCCAGCGAATAAGCGGCTGAGTACGAGATAGATAGATTTTCAGCTAAAGAAAGAAGCGGCCAAGAAGGAGGATTTAAGATCTTAACGACGAACACCGATGATTTCCACGTCTAGAAAAGTTGAAGCAAAATATTGCAAGAAGAGATGGTCTTATTTAATTATTGTTTTTAATTATCACGTATTTTAATTTCTTATGTTATGTAGTTTTTTTAATTAAGGAGTTTTTATTAATGAACAATAACTTTAATTAAAGAATGTACCTATAAAATCATTTTAGATATAAAATATATAAAATTAATATAAAAAAAGAGATAGATAAGGGATGAGTATAACGCAAGTTCAAGAATGTATGAGAGAAATGAAAGGAGATGGCGATGTATCGCTAGAGTGACAGTGAAAAATAAGGAATTAAAGAAGAATATAATGCATAGTCTTAATATAGAGATATAAATTATTGTATCCTAACAATTCTTTAACGACCAACAAAAGCTCAATCACACTAGGGCTGTTTCACAAGGCGATGCGAGGCGAGCCGAGCCGAGCCAGGTCAAGCTCGGTCTCGGCTCGATTGTAAATCGACAGCTTGACTCGAATTTGAAACTGAGCTGAAAACCTAAGCTCAGGCTTTGTTTGGTTTTAAACTGAGCTTGCTCGGCTCGGCTTGATTTGCACGATTTTAAAAGGATAATTGAATTTTATTACTCTCAACTAACACATTGACTCCCACCACTTCTAACTTAACACTCTGTTGGTTATGTTACTCCAGAGTTAACAAGGCACTAATTACATTAGTTCTTTTTCTTACATGACTTTTTTTATCTGAAGTAGCAAGGTTTGGTTGTGGTGGTGGTTGGATGGATTAAAATGCAGAAGAGGAGAGAATAGGGAGAGAGGGATTCAAGAGGGGTGGGGGGGGGGTTATTAAAAAAAACTAGCATTATGACCCGCCGCAATGCAGCGGGGATTCTTTAGTTATAACTAAGTCAATCTAGAACTCGCACGTTATGTTAAACCTGTCAAACGGGGAAAAAATAAAGCATCAATAAACCACATAACGGATTCAAATGGGCAATGGAAAGGATACAAAAGAATGTAATATGAACATTTCAATCTCTTTAAAACGTAATTTTTAAGAAATCCTAACATATTAAGCAGTGTTGAGGGGTATTAAGCATCAACAATTTATTTTAATCATCTGTCTTGTACTTATAGATATCAATCGTTCAATGTTATACTAAAGGGCAATATTTTAAGTGACACACAATGCCATTTGAGTATGAAACACTTTATCAATTTACTAACAAATATTTTCTAGCCACCATAAAACACATCTAAAATGTAAACACGATATCTATAATAAACTAACATTTCTAGGCACAGAAAAAAACACCAAAATGAAAATTGTTCAAAAGGATATAAATCCGCATCTTGAACAACTATGAACAATAAAAGGTAATCACAAATAGATATAGCGCTTTCAAAGATATACATACTTCTATCTAAACACAAGAACCACCACATACGAACATGAAAACAGCCTAAATACCAAACAGAAAGTACCTAACACAATGACAATGAACACAATTTTTTTTCTCAATGAACACAATATCAATGTCAAAACTCAGAACTCAAAACACCATATACCTCACTAAAAAGTAGCATTTGCTACATTCTATAGGTTGATTCGAAGATTGCAATTCATAGAAAAAGAAAAAAAAAATCCAGCTTACAACAATCTTTCAAATAAACAAAGAAGCAAAACACATTAACATCATCCTATCCAATGAAACTGCAAATTTAAGTGGCCAAATTTGAAAACATAACATCAATACCAGATATGCATTCAATCAAAAGTGCACTATAACACTGTGTTCGAGAGTTTACTAACGGAAGGAAAGGAAAGGAAACAGAAAGAAAGTAAAAATATTTTGTGTTCCAGAGTTTCATTTAAGGAAGGAAAAGAAAGGAAAATAAAACATGTCGTGTTCCCGAGTTTCATTTAAAGAAGGAAAAGAAAGGAAGTGACAGGAAAACCAGGCTAAATTCTTTAATTTTTCTTTCCTTCCGATTTGGGATGAAACGGTGGGAAAGTCATATTTTTTTATCCTTTCTCGTCCTTTCCTTTCTCATGTTTGCTTTCTTTTCTTATCCCTCGTTAAGTTAAATCGGGAACATAGCATAAATATATAATAACACAAATCAAAACATCTAGTTAACAATAATAATAATACCTCCCCAACAGCTTTTTCTCTCAACTGTTCAGACAACCGCAATGCTTTAATCTCAGCATGTGCTTCACTCAAGTCTCGATCCTTATCTACAAGTCAACAAAAGTCAACCAAAATCCTAACTCACCAAACGCAACAAACAACATCAACATTCAAACAATAACAAATCACCTCTAACTTCATTCTCCAACCGATTGAGTTCAACCTTCACCGGATCCGAGCCGTGAAGCAAATTAATAAGATCATCCACATCTAAGCTCGGCCTCACCGTACCTCTCCTACGACTACTCGCACCGGATCTCTTACCTGTTCCACCGTCCTTATACGATCATGTAACCGTCAACGGCGTCGTTTCACCGGCAGGAGGACACACATTGCCGCGGCCGGTGTAGTCTCCGGTATGTTTCCAGCAAGTCTGTTATTCCGATCACGTCGGTTACGGTGGATGAGTTGTCCATTTGGATCTGAGGTTAAATGGTTGAGAGTCAGTAAGGGTATTGGCTAGGGTTTCTAGAATTTGAGATGTGAGTGAGCTAGGAGGTTTTGTAGATAAAGAAGTGTCTCTGTGGCAACAAAAAGACAATATGAAAGTTTTTTTTTTTTTTTGAAAAACACCCAAAGCCAAATGTACAAGTGTTGATGCACCAAAAACTTGCTTCTTTATAAGGGTATAATTATTTATTTTATTTATTTTGAAGTGTTATTGGATTTTATCACCTTTAACTATTGGCCATTGGTCGTTGCCACCTCCAACTATCATTTTGATGCCTGTCATCCCTAACTTAACACTTAGTGTGTTCTGTCACCATATCACTAACTTTTGATCATGTTACTTCATTTTGGGGGTGTCCTAAGATCCCTAAAACTTTCTCAAGATCCCTATGACACCCCACAAAGTGTAGTTACAGGATAAAAAACTAGTGATCAGTTAACAACGTGATGATAGATAAATAATAAACTAATATTGTATTTCACTGAAATATTAATATTGTATTTCACTGAAATATGTTGATTACCATGTAATCAACATATTGTAATATTGTAGTGTGTATACAAATAAAACATATTATAAGTAAAGCAATCCGAGCTAACAAGCAAGTCAAACTGAGCCAATTTGGCTCGTTACTAGCCGAGCTAGGCTTACTTTCTAACCCAGCTGAGCTGGCTTGACTCAGTTTTAAACCGAGACATATCAAGCGAGTTTTTTCGAGCTAAATACGAGAGAGCTTCGAGCAAGATTCGGATGACAAGCTTTTTGGACAACCCTATTCATCACCCACCCAGATAAACCCCACGACAAAAGACCAGACGGTTCTGATGATTAGGCAGGCCACAATTTCAGAGCCACCGTCCGAAGGGTATCCTTCACAGTTAAAAATCCTTTTTTACTTTTACTGAAATCCACTCAGGTGTCATGAATACGTCAGGTTGACAAACCTTGTGCGCTGATTATCCTTGTTTTGACTTGTGTTATATATTTAAGCTGGTCAAATGTATTATCCTCTTTGACGTATAAGATCTTTGCTTTCCAAATCTATTGGTTAATATGGAGAACAAATAAGCTGACTCTAAACTTTTTTATGGATACCGCTATGATTTTTAAGATGGAACAGTCAACAAACCTCTATTAATTAATTTTTTACATAAAAAATCATAACTTAATTTTTATATGTTAATATTAGTGATTAATAGGAGTAGATTCAGAGCCACCATTAAATTTGCTTAAAATCATTTAGTACCAATATCATAACATCTAGAGGCTATGTTGGTAACTTATTTTTGTTAACGTGAATTTCATGCGGATCTTTTTTCTTGGCGTTAAACACAACCTCATGTTTGATTTGTAGAGTTGTGGACTACCTTTTTTTTAGAGTAAACTATTAAAATGGTCCATGAGGTTTTGTCACTTTTGTCATTTTAGTTCAAAACTTAAATCTTTTCAATCTGGGTTCCTGTGGTTTCAATTTTGTTGTCAATTTCATCCAAAATCAAAATCGGGTCAGATTTTTCAGTTAACATCCAGGTTTTTGTCTTTTTCCTCCTTTTTAATTAAGGGCAAAATAGTCAGATTTTTTTAATTTGTTATAATAAAAAGTTAAAAGACCATTTTGTCATTCATTAAAAGGGAGGTAAAAGACAAAAAAAAAAAAAAAGCTGAATGTTGAGAGTGTGTAGGATCGATTCCGATGCACTTGAATGCTCCGTTGATTGCGTAGATCTCGTAACTTGTGCGGATTCTAAGTACGAGAGTGGATTGAACAAGTAATTATAAGCAGGTTTCTATTGATTGATTAACAGTACAATACCATGAAACCACACGAACAGAGATTCTCCTCTCTGTCAGTCCAAGTTACAAATGAACAAGACCTAAGACCCTACTTATAGTAAATGTTCATCCGCACGTACATAGGTGCGGATCTACAAACCATGTGCGGATGGACATGAATATGCGGATCGACACAAGCTTATGCGGACGGACTATAAGTGCGGATGGACACCTGCGCACGGATCAACATAGAGGAAACCCTAATATCACGCATGCAGTCCATCCGTGCGGATTGACTCTTCTCCATCCGTGCGGATTGACTTGTTGTATATGAATGTTATTCTTCTGCTCTTCGATACCTAGTCTTGACTCATTTGATAGCTACGATATGTGATTGACGGAAGCGATGGACACATGCACTCATAGATGTTAACTAAAAAATCTGAATAGAATTTGATTTTGGATGAAAATGGCAACAAAATTGAAACCACAGGGACCCAAATTCAAAAGGTTTAAATTTTGGACCGAAGTGGTAAAAGTGATCAAACCACAAGGACCATTTTGGCAGTTTACTCTTTTTTTAAACTTTAGTTTTGTAGGATTCAAATATATTATTCACTCTAAATTAGGACTGAGCAATTTACGGTTCTGAACCGCCAGAATCTGGAAACCGAACCGTAACTGTCAGATCTGAACCGTATTGTTGTATTTCAGGTCCGGTTCTAGTTCCTAAATTTGGGAGTTGCGTGTTGAAGAGGTATGGTCCCAAATCCTGGGCCGACCAACCAGGTCGCGCGCGAGACCATACCCTTAACAGACTAATTTGGTAGTTTTCCCAACCTCGGGCCGGCCAAATAGGTGTAACCTAGGTCGCGCGTGGGGTCAAGGCAAACTTAACCAGATTTCATACTTGGCTCCTTGGATGAAAACCCTCGCTTCCTCGACCTTGTGCCGACTACATTGGACAATCCTGATGGGCGCGCGGAGGGCAGAAGCGCAGGTAATCCAAGGACAAGTATTAAAGGTACAAGTGGCAGAACAATGGACCAATGAGTGTATAACAGGCTATATCCGATCATGCTCCACGATTGACAATTGTACAGGAGACAATAAGGTACATAAGAACGCTTACGTGACACCAATTAGCGTGCGTTGACAACTGCACCATGATCTCCACTTAGCCACTAATGACAGAACAGACAACAAGGACAATGGTCAGTCCACATGGATCTAACCAGTGTACGCCAGCTTCCCTCTCGCATAGAAGCACCAACGGTCGTGGCAGAGGGGACAAAATAGATATTCCTTGTTGTCGACTATAGGCCCAAGGCCCATTAGCCGATCTCCTTCCACACCACTCCGGCTATAAATAGAAACCTTCACTTCCAGGTATAGGATCCACTTCCTGGCTCTCTCACTCTTAATTACATAGTTATATCCTCAAAGCAGATACTTATTCTCACGCCGGAGGGTGGTCAAGAGGAGAACCCCCTATTCCCCTCCTCGTGACCAGCTTAATGGTGTGTTTACTATTTTGCAAGACCATTACATCACAACTTGGACGAGATAAAGAAGATTAACCTTATTTATCGAGGCAAAAACCACAAATTAATCACCAAGTTAGTTTGGTGTTTCTTCATTGGCGCCCACCGATTTTTTACAGTCACTTTTCATCTTCTTCTCTGAGTTGTTCTTTTTCTCTCGATCAGTAGCTAATCAGGGAATCCCTTTCCCACCTATTGATGCACATTCTCAAGCAGGTACGGTGGAAGACATCACGCATGTCCAAAACCTACCCAATGACGAGTTTATTGAAGGGGAGGGCACAAATGTTGGGGCCATCCGCGCAAGTGGTGTCTGCACCACCCAAACAGTAACCCCAACAAGTCATGACGCTGGTCTGTCGGCACCGGGACCATCAAACATATATGTGTTGTTAGGGCTACCAGAGGGAGAAACTCTCGCCTCCTGGTATTCAAAGACTCAAGCGACATTGAATCTTATCTACGCGCAACTAAGCGCGTAGTAGGCGCTAATTCAAGCGCATACACAACCATCTCCATTCGTGACTCCTGCACCACGACAAGTGGACAACCAGACTCCATAATATGCATATGCGCGGAGTCAACAACACGAAAGGTCATCCTCTCTAAGAAGGCAGAGCGTGCGTTACATGCGCGATACTTATGGAGAGACAAAGAGCAATTACGACAATCACACTCATCAACAGAGGAAGCCTCCGTTGAGTAGCCGGCTAGGGCCACGCAACATAAACAATAAATAGGATCACAACATCGAGGAAGAGGACTCAACATACTAGCAAGAAGAGTCCTCAGTTTACAGTAGACTCCAGAAGAACCATGAAGCTTACAAGCCACGGGCGCGAATAGCATATAACCCGTCGGTTGAGCATGATTACACCCTGGCTCACAGGCCAGCAGCAGAGAAGTCAAAGTTAATTCGCGAGATCGCTCTCACACCATTGGAAAAGGCCAAACTTCCACAAGCAGTCGGTAAGTTCAACGGCCTCACTGATCCAGACGACCACATTCAATTGTTTACAAGTAATGGCGTCCTAGGAGGATGGACCATGCCCATGTGGTGCCTCCTTTTCGTGCACACCCTCACAGGGTCTGCACGCGCATGGTTCGACAGCCTCGCATCAGGGAGAATCAATTCTTGGACTGATTTGCAAGAAAAATTCCTGGCTCACTTCAACTAGCAGCGAAGGTACAAGCACGACACCTCCGAGGTAATGGAGATCCGGAGGCACGAAAGCGAAGGTTTGGAAGACTTCGTCACTCGCTTCAACAAGTAGTGTTTGGAGATTGGTGGGGTCAGCGAAGACCTCATGCGCGCCCACTTTAAGAAGGCCATACGCTGCGATAGCCTAATCAGGACTATCATAGGAAGAGACGGCATGCCAAAAGAGTGGGACAAGTTGATGGAAGCGGCAAAGATTATCGCACAAATAGAGGAAACTTTAACCGAGTTAAGGTCTGGTAGTTACTCGAAAGATCACTACTCAACAGACCACTACCTGAAAGATTATTCACGCGAATCCAGCAACCGCGACAAAAGAAAGAGACACTCCGACTGGAGGACAAGTCAGTCGCACAACAATGAGGAAATACTCCGACACAGTGAAGACGCCCAAGCTACGATCGACAAGATAGGGTATACAAAGACAAGCAAGGGTCAGAATCAAAAGAAATAATGGACTCCGCTGACTAAGACACCCCTAGAGGTTCTTAACACGAAGAAGTTGGATCTCAAAGATCCACCGCCAATGCGCAGCAAGAAAGGCCAAGACCTTAGTTTGTTCTGCGAGTCCCACAAAGATACCAGGCAATTGACTGATTATTGCATTCACCTACGCATGGAAATCGAGAAAGCTTTGAAGAGTGATAACTTGGAGCACCGCTTGAAGAACGTGCGCAAGGAAACAAAGAAGATCCAGCGGATCGAATGAGTGGGTGATCGATGGGCTCATCATATCACACTGCAAATAAACACCAGCGAGACCATCCTTGACCAGCTTTATGGCTCAAAACCCATCGCGTTTGGCGGCTGTCAACGCAACTGATGGTAAGATCAAGAAGTGTCATCCGTGACTATAAAACCTCTGATAACGACAAGGCGCGTATTACATACGTACTTCAGACGGTTACATTCATCTACCTAGGACACAAGACAACAGAGAAAAGTTTTACATGTAATGCATCACCTATGTAAGCGATGGCCGCGCGCCTAACAAGTTTACTAATAAGAGTGTTCTTTACATACTTTTTTCTTCTTAATTCCAACGGTATTGCAAACAATTGTATTATTCTTCTACCTAGGATGCGATACAACGGAGAAGAGTTTTACATGTAACACATCACTTACGTAAACGATGGTCGCGGGTCTGACAAGCTTAATATATAAGTGGTGTTTACATACTCTTTCCTTGTTAGGTCCTACGATACATTCAAATTACAAATACATGTTTAACTTCTACTACGCGCAAAAACACTACAGTATTACGAGCTCATGAACTAAGCCTCCAAGGTGTGACACCTGGCTATTCTGAGCTTGTACTGTACTAGTGTGATACGTGTTATGATTATATGAAGGCACTAAATTATTAAATATGATGTTAATATGAGGTATTTGAAGTATTGATAAACACAAACTTTGTTAAAAATTACGTTGGCAACAATAAGATAAACCTTTATCGTGTAACAAACGAAATGCGAAACGAACGTCGGTGATCCTCCGGATAATGTTAAAATCCTAAAAATATTCCGTTATGATTAAAATCCTATTCTTAATCATGTTCACGAAGAAAAATTAATTAAAACGCTTAAAATCCTTGATTTGCGAATTTAAGCGCGTACTGCGCAATACCGCGCGTCTACTGCAAAATGCAGACAACGCAGCCAGTCTAGGTGAAAGAAATGTTGTTTAGAAATATTATGGTGAGTTAATTTTTATAGAATGATAAAAATAATTTTAAACGCCATAAAACGCAGATAAAACGCAAAATAAAATACCTGGTAGTCACATAATACCTGTTTCTTGCATGTATATGTGTATGTATGCATTTAAAGAGAGAGAAAGTATGTGAGGGGAACAAGGTTGCGGCACCATAAGGTGCCCACCAAATCTATGTTGTGCCATGTGTTGGAATGTTAGAAAAACTAGTCATTTCAACATTTCTTACACTTAACTTAAATCAATTTTCAAGAAATCAAAAACCTCTCAATTCCTTCTTCTTCCTTACACCTCTCGGCCGAAACACACACTTACACACACATTCAAAAATTTCAAACTCATTTCTTTGAAGATCATGGCCATTTCAAGTTAGTTACAAGTCGGTTTGAAGATTTAAAGGTGATTCCAAGGTGATTTCAAAGAGGAACAAGCTTATTTTCATCAAGAATCTCATCATAAACACACTTTTGTTCTTGAGAGGTATAAAAATTTTATTACTTTTAAACTTGTTTCTTAATAAAGATGATGATGATGTCACACCTTGACTTTTACGGAAGCTTATGGTGTGTAACTTGCTCAATATCATTTCATTTAATTATAACAAACAACTATATGATTAAAACATGATGTTCACCCATTAATACGTTTCAAAATATTACAAACCCAAGTTGTTTAGTAATAACCGTCAAACTTCAAGTTTTAACTTACAACCATCCAAATATATTAAGTTCCCAAAAAGGACTTTTAACAAAAGACAATAAAAACCAAGGCTTTGATTCACATATCTTATCAAAGATAAGATATACCATTCAAACCCTTCCAAAACAGGATGACATCAACTCTTGAAATTATTTCTTAAAGCTTTCAACGCCCGCCAGATCCATATTAGTTTCCTGAAATACATGTAATTTGAAAACATCAACAAAAGTTGAGCGAGTTCATGTGTTTTGTATGCGCGCTCGAATAAACTTGTAATCATTTGTAAGTATGCCTTTGTAAACCGGTATGAAAGCATCTATGAACAGATCAATTAATGGTTTGCAAGGTCATTAATATGTGTGCAATGGTGCAGGAAGGCTCAAACCTTTGCGGATTTCATACCGGGCCACCCGGCGGGGATGACATAGTCACCACATGGGCCAATTCCCAGTCCCATGGGTGGGGCTCGCAACACCCAAATAGATCTATCACTCATGCCACTCGGTCCTTATACAAGGATTAATGGTCTTAAGTGTTGTACCCACCACTCACATGATCTAACAGTTCGTTCCTTAGCTAACCATACCATTTGTAAACGTTTGAAACATTGAAACATGTATTTCACCCCCGAAGTTATAAAACTGAAAACAGTTAAAAGAAAAGGGGGACATGAACTCACTGATTTGCGTTCTTCTGTCTAGTAACTCAAAGCTCCTTTCCACTGGTCGTACAACTACCTATACACGTGTTATGTTTTATTAGACGGCTAGGTCGTGTAACGACTCTTAGTCTTAGGTATTATGACTTATCTTGGAATTGGTATTCTTTGAGTTGTATCTTGGATGTACATTATATAATTCCAAAGTATATAATTATTAGTTAAAATAATAATATTTTAACTTAAATTATATTTATCAATTATTTGGAATATTTGTTAAAACAATATATTTTGACTTAGCTCATTATGTATTTCCACACATGTATTTTCCCAAGTATAGGTGTACTTGTACTTGTACTTGTACTTGTGTATTTATGTATTTTGCCAAGTATTGATGGTGTGTTCCGGTGTGTATTTTATACATATGAGAATACGTATTTTCTTGTATTTATTAAGCATTTTATACTTAATCTTGTATTTAATTTTTCAGAATATTATTTTTAGACAACTAAAAATCACCAAACTTATATTCTCAAAATATATATATTTTAAGATAAATTTTATAGAAAAATATCTATAAATCTTTTTTGGCAAAAATAATATACCTTCATATATATCTAAAAAATAATGTATATTTTTAAGATTAACTTTAGAAAATATATATATTTTTATCTTTCACTCAAAACAATATATTTTTAACTTTTTAAGAAAATATATATTTTTCTGCACTCTAAAATAATATATCTTCTAATTGTTTTAAGAAAGTATATATTTTTCTCCACTAATAAATAATATATTTTCTATTTGTCAAAATATGATATATTTTGTAATACTTGTAAAAATCCATATTTTCCGTTTCTTTGGTTTCCAAAATACCGTTTGTCATACTTGTCGAGTTACGCATTTATTTCCGAAATATATATGTATATTTATAGTCCTTATGTCCGATTGTCCAATATTCGGGTATAATTTATATATTTATTTTGAGTTAATTACATAGTTAGTCCCTGTGGTTTGCACAAAATAACATACTTAGGTACTAATAGTTTAAAATCACCTTTTAGGGTATTAACTTTTCATTTTGTAACGTTAGGAGGTATTAACTTCTAAGGTATTAACATAGTTAGTCCCTGTGGTTTGTACAAAATAACATACTTAGGTACTAATAGAATGTGATTTTAAACCTACAAATAACGTTAATACCTCCAAACGTTACAAAATGAAAAGTTAATACCCTAAAATGTGATATTAAACTATTAGTACCTAAGTATGTTACTTTGGGCAAACCACAGGGACTAACTATGTAATTAACTCATTTATTTTCTTGGAATTTTGGTAATATTTTCATATGGCAATTTTGGTATTTTGGTGTGTTATATTATTTTGAAGTTACTAAAATAATATAACTAATACACATCATATACAAGTAGCACACAACTTGTGACATCTAAATATATATTTTCCTAAATATATACTTGGTCATTTTTATTATCAAAAATCAACCTCCAGTATTTGTAATTTTTGTAACAAAAGTTATCGCAAATTTTTATATGAAAACCATGATCAAAATTTACTTCTAAACACTTGCTTAAAAGTATTCTTGTAAGTGTTTAATTTCTACAAAAATTTTGCCATAGTTTCCCCTTAAAAATGGAGGTTTCCATGCTTAAAATGATATCATTTTCTTTTAAAATCTCATCATCAATCATCAACAATTTACACATAACTTACCTTATGCTTTAAATGTGTATTTTACACTATGACATGAACTTGAAAGTTTGTAAAAGTTTGTAGTAACTTCACATGTTGTTTAGTAAGTTCAGTTACCTCTAAAAACATGGTTTTTAGTTTATAAAACCCATTCTTGTAAATTTTAGTTCTTTACAACTTGTATGATGATTTTCTAAAAAAAATAATTCTTCTTGTATTCTTCTTGTTACCAACACTTTTCTAGCCTTGTTTCAACACTTAAAACATAATTACTTTTTTTAAAAACCAAGTTCATGTTAATCTTGTAATAAACTTTGTTTTCTTGAGAATATTATTTTTGAAATCTTTTATTTTCAAGGCTTATAACTTGTAAACATAATCATCATTCACTAAAACAAGTTCATATTCAACTTCATGTTTAACATATAGGATGATTATCACAAATTTCACAAGATTCATCCTTATACTTGCTAGATCATGTGTTTAATCATCATCTAGCAAGCTTCTTATGATGATCAACATCATAATCACAAGAAATCAACAAACAAGTTTCATACATACACTAAAACAACTTAGATTTTCATGTTATTAAGCTTTATGTTCAAGATCATCTTCAAGTTTCTTTGTGATTCTTAAGATTAATAAGTTACATAACCTTTTAACCACTAAAATTAGAAGTAATAACAAGTTGTGAGGAGCTTACTACTAGCTCTATGGCTAGGGAAGAAACAAAGATGAAGGTGATGATGAATGAGGTGGATAAAAGCTCTAGGAGAAGGTCCTTCAACTTTCAAAGGTTCCAAGCTTCTTAGATATGTTCGTTGCACCCTTAGATCACCTTAAAATGCTTGAGATTGAGCTTGGAATGGATGTATGTGTGTGTGTGGTTGTGTCCATAGACAAGAGGAAGGAGAAGAGAGGTGAAGTGTGGTGAAGTGTTGAAAATGATAAGTTGATCATGCTCTTGAGGTTTATAACAAAATTCTCCCAACATGTTATAATCCTTTGGTTTCTATGTTCCATATCTTTTAGACAATTCAAATAAAATATTAAAAGAAAATCAAGGGGTGGGGCCACCTTAATGAACCGTAAATGGGGGGGGGGGTGTTAGTTGAGTTTCAATTGTTAGTTTGGAAGTTAAGTTAGATTGTAAGGATATTAGTTAGGGTTATATGTGTTATAGTGTTTGTGAATGTGTTATGATGTTCGGTGACCATAACTAGCTTCGTAACACTAAAACAATACTTCTAGTGAAAATTTGGTGTTTCAGGTAGTGTCCGGTTGTTCAGTTGGTTACCGGTTCGCTAAAGAGCTAAATTGCGCAGTTTAGTGTGCTTTATGTTGTATTTTATGACAGTTTTGATTCCCGACACTTAGGAAGGTATTCTGGACCATTAAACCATAATTCTGCATTATATTTTAGAGTTAAAAAGTTGATTTTTGCTGAATTGTGCAGAATTCTGCAGTTTTTTCTGAGTTTCGGGCATTTTCCAGTACTTAAATCATCACTAGGAAGGCAGTTTTATGATCCCTTCTTTCCTACACACTATTGTAGTGTAACTCTTGGTTTCAGGGTTCATTCTGTGTCTTAACATCATGTCTGTTTGAGTACTGAACACCCCCGTCAGTACTTTTAGTTTATCTTATAACTGTGCTAACTTTGTTTCGTGCACTTGTTGAACCACATTGTGTTGCATGTAATAATGATAAACATTCTTGCAACATAAAATGCATTTGTATGTTCATGACAGTAATCAGAAAATCATTCATGTCATTAATTTAATTAGGCACGGTTATTAAAGCACAAATTACTATTTAACAATGTACGGATACATGGAAAAGTGACAGTTGTCACATTCTCCCCCCATTAAGAAAATTTCATCTCGAAATTTTAAGCTGAGCTATCTCCCGTAGGAGCTTTCTCGAAGAGGTGGGGATACTTGGCTTTGACCTGATCTTCACGTTCCCACGTGTATCCGGGTCCGTGTTTAGAATTCCATCGCAACTTGACAAGTTTAATGCGACTCCTTTTTGTTTTCTAGATCTTCCAATCCATTACCTCAACAGGTTGTTCTGTAAATCGAGTTTGTCATCGATATGCACCTCATCCACAGGGATGATAACTGTTTCTTGGATTGGACTCTTCTTAAGGTTTGACACATGGAACGTGTCATGTACACCGTTTAGTTCTTCCGGTAATTCTAGTTTGTATGCTAGGGTACCAACCCTTTCCAAGATCTTGAATGGACCAATGTACCGTGGATTCAACTTACCACGTTTTCCGAATCGTGCTATACCTTTCCAAGGTGAGACCTTCAACATGACCCTGTCTCCTTCCTCGAATTCTAAAGGTTTCCGTCTTCGATCGGCGTAGCTCTTTTGTAAATCATGAGTCGCCTTGATGCGTTCTCGGATCTGCATGATTTTGTCAGGTGTTTCTTGAACGAGTTCGTGGCCAACCAACTGTCTATCTCTAGCGTCTGCCCAACACAATGGTGAGCGACACTTACGGCCATATAGAGCTTCGAATGGTGTGGCTTGAATGCTCGTATGGTAGCTGTTATTGTAGGAAAACTCAAGTAAAGGTAGATGAGTATCCTAGCTGCCACCTAAATTCATAACACATGCACGAAGCATATCTTCCGGTGTTTGTATAGTCCGTTCACTCTGACTGTCTGTTTGCGGGTGGAAGGCCGTACTCAGATCTAATTGAGATCCAAAGGCCTCTTGAAAGGATTGCCAGATCGTTGATACAAATCGTCCATCTTTGTCTAAAATTATCGAGATAGGCACTCCATGATGTGCTACTATCTCCTTAAGGTATGGATCTGCCAACTTTCCAGTGCTATCTTTCTCTCGAATTGGTAGGAAGTGTGCAGACTTTGTTAATCGATCCACTATTACCCATATCATATCATGCCCTCTAGGATTCCTGGGTAATTCTGTTATGAAGTCCATCGAAATTTGCTCCCACTTCCACATGGGTATTTCAGGTTGTTGCAGAAGACCAGAAGGTTTCTGATACTCGGCCTTAACCTTAGCACAGGTTAGGCACTTTCCCACATAAACAGCTACGTCGCTTTTGAGTTTTGGCCACCAATAATACTCTTTTAGATCTTGATACATTTTGTCCGATCCTGGGTGAATCAAGTATCTCGAATTGTGAGCTTCGTCAAAGATAATTTCTCGAATACCGGCATAGAGCGGAACCTAAATGTGTCCCATGAAGTATAAGGTTCCTTCCACATTTGATGCCTCGGATATATTAAGCCTTAACATTCTCCTTCTTAAGGGCTTCTTGTTGTGCGTCATGTATGCGTGAAGTGAGATTCGTCCGAATTGTCATTTCTAAGGCTCGAACCCTTAGGGTCTTAACCCTTTCCTTTCGACTTAATGCGTCTACTACCATGTTTGCCTTTCCAGGATGATACTTGATCTCACAGTCGTAATCATTCAGCAACTCAACCCATCGTTGCTGGCGCATATTTAACTCATTTTGATCAAATATGTGCTGCAGACTCTTGTGATCTGTGAATATAGTACATCGAGTACCATACAAATAATGTCACAAAATTTTCAAGGCAAATACCACCGCGCCTAGCTCCAGGTCGTGAGTGGTATAATTTTTCTCATGTACTTTCAATTGTCGCGAAGCATAAGCGATGACCTTCTGGCGTTTCATGAGCACGTAACCCAATCCCTGACACGAAGCGTCGCAATATACCACGAAGTCTTCAGTACCTTCGGGTAGGGACAGTATAGGTGCATCGCATAGCTTGTTTTTGAGTAGTTGAACGGCTTCTTCCTGGTTGTCTCCCCAGTCATACTTCTTGTCTTTCTGAGTAAGGGAAGTTAGCGGTTGAGCTATTTTAGAGAAATTCTCGATGAATCTGTAGTAATAGCCCGCTAGTCCCAAAAACTGTCGGATTTCAATTGGTGTTTTGGGAGTTTCCCAGTTCTTTATCGCTTCGATCTTTGCTGGGTCCACATTGATACCATTCTCGTTCGCCACATGACCAAGGAACTATACCTTGCGAATCCAGAATTCGCATTTTGAGAACTTTGCATAGAGCTTCTCTTTCTTTAGTAGCTCCAGAATGGCTCTGAGATGTTGCTCCTGTTCTTCCTTTGTCCGTGAATAAATCAGAATATCGTTGATAAATACAATCACAAATTTATCGAGATATGGCTTGCACACACGATTCATCAAATCCATAAATACTGCTGGCACGTTAGTCAATCCGAACGGCATCACAAGGAACTCGTAGTGCCTGTAACGAACCCTGAACACAGTCTTTGGTATGCTCTCCTCTTGAATCCATAACTGAGGATAGCCAGACCGAAGGTTAATCTTGGAGTAATAGCTCGATCCTTGCAATTGGTCAAACAAGCCGTCAATTCTCGATAATGGATACTGATTCTTGATAGTTAACTTGTTCAACTCCCGGTAGTCGATACACATGCGAAAACTACCATCCTTCTTTTTAACGAACAACAATAGAGCCCCCCAAGGCGAGAAGCTCGGACTTATAAATCCTTTGTCCAACAACTCCTGGAGTTGCGTGGATAACTCTTGCATTTCGGATGGCGCAAGGGGATATGGTACCTTGGCTACTGTTCGTTCCTTGGCTAACCATACAATTTGTAAACGTTTGAAACATTAAAACATGTATTTCACCCCGAAGTTATAAAACTGAAAACAATTAAAAGAAAAGGGGGACAAGAACTCACTGATTTGCGTTCTTCTGTCTAGTAACTCAAAGCTCCTTTCCACTGGTCGTACAACTACCTACACACGTGCTATGTTTTATTAGACGACTAGGTCGTGTAACGACTCTTAGTCTTAGGTATTATGACTTATCTTGGAATTGGTATTCTTTGAGTTGTATCTTGGATGTACATTATATAATTCCAAATTATATAATTATTAGTTAAAATAATAATATTTTAACTTAAATTATATTTATCAATTATTTGTCATATTTGTTAAAACAATATATTTTGACTTAGCTCATTATGTATTTCCATACATGTATTTTCCCAAGTATGGGTGTACTTGTACTTGTACTTGTGTATTTGTGTATTTTGCCAAGTATTGGTGGTGTATTCCGGTGTGTATTTTATACATATGAGAATACGTATTTTCTTGTATTTATTAAGCATTTTATACTTAATCTTGTATTTAATTTTTCAGAATATTATTTTTAGTCAACTAAAAATCACCAAACTTATATTCTCAAAATATATATATTTTAAAAGAAATTTTATAGAAAAATATCTATAAATATTTTTTGGCAAAAATAATATACCTTCATATATATCTCAAAAACAATGTATATTTTTAAGATTAACTTTAGAAAATATATATATGTCTATCTTTCACCGAAAATAATATATTTTGAACTTGTTTATGAAAATATATATTTTTCTCCACTCAAAAATAATATATCTTCTAATTGTTTTTAGAAAATTTATATTTTTCTCCACTAAAAAATAATATATTTTCTATTTGTCAAAATATGATATATTTTGTAATACTTGTAAAAATCCATATTTTCCGTTTCTTTGGTTTCCAAAATACCGTTTGTCATACTTGTCGAGTTACGAAATTATTTCTGAAATATATATATATATATATATATATATATATATATATATATATATATATATATATTTATAGTCCTTTTGTCCGATTGTCCAATATTCGGGTTTAATTTATATATTTATTTTCTTGGAATTTTGGTGTGTTATATTATTTTGAAGTTACTAAAATAATATAACTAATACACATAATATACATGTAGCACACAATTTGTGACATCTAAATATATATTTTCCTAAATATATACTTGGTCATTTTTATAATCAAAAATCAACCTCCAATATTTGTAATTTTTGTAACAAAAGTTATGGCACATTTTTATATGAAAACCATGATTAAAATTTACTTCTAAACACTTGCTTAAAAATATTCTTCTAAATGTTTAATTTCTACAAAAAATTTGCCATAGTTTCCCCTTAAAAATGGAGCTTTCCATGCTTAAAAGCATATCATTTTCTTTTAAAATCTCATCATCAATCATCAACAATTTGCACATAACTTACCTTATGCTTTAAGTGTGTATTTTACACTATGACATGAACTTGAAAGTTTGTAAAAATTTGAAGTAACTTTACATGTTGTTTAGTAAGTTTAGTTACCTCTAAAAACATGGTTTTTAGTTTATAAAACCCATTCTTGTAAATTTTAGTTCTTTACAACTTGTATAATGATTTTCTAAAAAAATAATTCTTCTTGTATTCTTCTTGTTACCAACACTTTTCTAGCCTTGTTTTAACACTTAAAACATGATTACTTTCTTTACAAACCAAGTTCATGTTAATCTTGTAATAAACTTTGTTTTCTTGAAAATATTATTTTTTTAAATCTTTTATTTTCAAGGCTTATAACTTGTAAACATAATCATCATTCACTAAAACAAGTTCATATTCAAGTTCATATTTTATATAAAGGATGATTATCACAAATTTCACAAGATTCATCCTTATACTTTCTAGATCATGTGTTTAATCATCATCTAGCAAGCTTCTTATGATGATCAACATCATAATCACAAGAAATCAACAAACAAGTTTCATACATACACTAAAACAACTTAGATTTCATGTTATTAGGCTTCATGTTCAAGATCATCTTCATGTTCAAGATCATCTTCATGTTTCTTTGTGATTCTTAAGATTAATAAGTTACATAACCTTTCAACCACTAAAATTAGAAGTAATAACAAGTTGTGAGGAGCTTACTACTAGCTCTATGGCTAGGGAAGAAACAAAGATGAAGGTGATGATGAATGAGGTGGATAAAAGCTCTAGGAGAAGGTCCTTCAACTTTTAAAGCTTCCAAGCTTCTTAGATATGCTCGTTGCACCCTTAGATCACCTTAAAATGCTTGAGATTGAGCTTGAAATGGATGTATGTGTGTGTGTGGTTGTGGCCGTAGATAAGAGGAAGGAGAAGGGATGTGAAGTGTGGTGAAATGTTGAAAATGATAAGTTGATCATGGTCTTGAGGTTTATAACAAAATTCTCCCAACATGCATAATCCTTTGGTTTCTATTTTCCATATCTTTTAGACAAATCAAATAAAATACTAAAAGAAAATCAAGGGGTGGGGCCACCTTGATGAACCGTAAATGTGGGGGGGGGGTGTTAGTTGAGTTTCAATTGTTAGTTTGGAAGTTAAGTTAGATTGTAGGGATATTAGTTAGGGTTATATGTGTTATACTATTTTAGGATGTGTTATGATGTTCGGTGACCATAACTAGCTTTGTAACACTAAAACAATGCTTCTAGTGAAAATTTGTTGTTTCGGGTAGTGTCCGGTTGTTCGGTTGGTTACCGGTTCGCTAAAGAGCTAAATTGCGCAGTTTAGTGTGCTTTATGTTGTCTTTTATGACAGTTTTGATTCCCGACGCTTAGGAAGGTATTCTAGACCATTAAACCATAATTCTGCATTATATTTTAGAGTTAAAAAGCTGATTTTTGCTGAATTGGGCAGAATTCTGCAGTTTTTATGAGTTTCGGGCATTTTCCGATACTTAAATCATCACTAGGAAGGCAGTTTTATGATCCCTACTTTCCTACACACTATTCTAGTGTAACACTTGGTTTCAGGGTTCATTCTGTGTCTTAACATCATGTCTGTCTGAGTACTGAACTCCCGTCAGTACTTTTAGTTTGTCTGATAACTGTGCTAACTTTGTTTCGTGCACTTGTTGAACCACATTGTGTTGCATGTAATAATGATAAACATTCTTGCAACATAAAATGCTTTTGTATGTACATGACAGTAATCAGAAAATCATTCATGTCATTAATTTAACTAGGCACAGTTATTAAAGCACAAATTATTGTTTAACAATGTACGGATACATGGAAAAGTGACAGTTGTCACATTCTCCCCCCGTTAAGAAAATTTCGTCCTGAAATTTTAAGCTGAGCTATCTCTCGCAGGAGCTTTCTCGAAGAGGTGGGGATACTTGGCTTTGAACTGATCTTCACGTTCCCACGTGTATTCGGGTCCGTGTTTAGAATTCCATCGCAACTTGACAAGTTTAATGCGACTCCTTTTTGTTTTCTGGATCTTCCAATCCATTACCTCAACAGGTTGTTCTGTAAATTGGAGTTTGTCGTCGATATGCACCTTATCCGCAGGGATGATAACTGTTTCTTGGATTGGACTCTTCTTAAGGTTTTGGAACGTGTCATGTACACCGTTTAGTTCTTCTGGTAATTCTAGTTTATATGCCACGGTACCAACCCTTTCCAAGATCTTGAATTGACCAATGTACCGTGGATTCAACTTACCACGTTTTCCGAATCATGCTACACCTTTCCAAGGTGAGACATTCAACAAGACCATGTCTCTTACCTCGAATTCTAAAAGTTTCCGGCTTCGATCGGCGCAGCTCTTTTGTCGATCATGAGTCGCCTTGATGCGTTCTCGGATCTGCATGATTTTTTCAGTTGTTTCTTGAACGAGTTCGGGGCAAACCAACTGTTTATATCCAGCGTCTGCCCAACACAACGGTGAGCGGCACTTACGGCCAAATAGAGCTTCAAATGGTGTGGCTTAAATGCTCGTATGGTAGCTGTTATTGTAGGAAAACTCAAGTAAAGGTAGATGAGTATCCCAGTTGCCACCTAAATTCATAACACATGCACGAAGCATATCTTCCAGTGTTTGTATAGTCCGTTCGCTCTGACTGTCTGTTTGCGGGTGGAAGGCCGTACTCAGATCTAATTGAGATCCAAAGGCCTCTTGAAAGGATTGCCAGATCCTTGATACAAATCGTCCATCTTTGTCTGAAATTATCGAGATAGGCACTCCAAGACGTGCTACTATCTCCTTAACGTATGGTTCTGCCAACTTACCAGTGCTATCTTTCTCTCGAATTGGTAGGAAGTGTGCAGACTTTGTTAATCGATCCACTATTACCCATATCATATCATGCCCTCTAGGAGTCCTGGGTAATTCTGTTATGAAGTCCGTCGAAATTTGCTCCCACTTCCACATGGGTATTTCAGGTTGTTGCAAAAGACCAGAAGGTTTCTGATACTCGGCCTTAACCTTAGCACAGGTTAGGCACTTTCCAACATAAACAGCTATGTCGCTTTAGAGTTTTTTCCACCAATAATACTCTTTTAGATCTTGATACATTTTGTCCGATCCTGGGTGAATCGAGTATCTCTACTTGTGAGCTTCGTCAAAGATAATTTCTCGAATGCCGGCATAGAGCGGAACCCAAATGTGTCCCGTGAAGTATAAGGTTCCTTCTTCATTTGGCACCAACTTCTTCTCCATGCCTCGGAGATATTCAGCCTTAAGATTCTCCTTCTTATGGGCTTCTTGTTGTGTGTCATGTATGCGTGAAGTGAGATTCATCCGAATTGTCATTTCTAAGGCTCGAACCCTTAGGGTCTTAACCCTTTCCTTTCGACTTAATGCGTCTACTACCATGTTTGCCTTTCCAGGATGATACTCGATCTCATAGTCGTAATCGTTCAGCAACTCAACCCATCGTCGCTGACGCATATTTAACTCCTTTTGATCAAATATGTGCTGCAGACTCTTGTGATCTGTGAAGATAGTACATCGAGTACCATACAAATAATGTCCCCAAATTTTCAAGGATAATACCACCACGCCTAGCTCCAGATCATGGGTGGTATAATTTTTCTCATGTACTTCCAATTGTCGCGACGCATAAGCGATGACCTTCTGGCGTTTCATGAGCACGCAACCCAATCCCTGTCGCGAAGCGTCGCAATATACCACGAAGTCTTCAGTACCTTCGGGTAGGGATAATATCGGTGCATCGCATAGCTTGTTTTTGAGTAGTTGAAAGGCTTCTTCCTGCTTGTCTCCCTAGTCATACTTCTTGTCTTTCTGAGTAAGGGAAGTTAGCGGTTGAGCTATTTTGGAGAAATTCTCGATGAATCTGCGGTAATAGCCCGCTAGTCCCAAAAACTGTTGGATTTCAGTCGGTGTCTTGGGAGTTTCCCAGTTCTTTATCACTTCGATCTTTGCTGGGTCCACATAGATACCATTCTCGTTCGCCACATGACCAAGGAACTATACCTTGCGAATCCAGAATTCGCATTTTGAGAACTTTGCATAGAGCTTCTCTTTCTTTAGTAGCTCCAAAATGGCTCTGAGATATTGCTCGGCTCTTCCTTCATCCGTGAATAAATCAGAATATCGTCGATAAATACAATCACAAATTTATCGAGATATGGCTTGCATACACGATTCATCAAATCCATAAATACTGTTGGCACGTTAGTCAATCCGAATGGCATCACGAGGAACTCGTAGTGCCCGTAACGAACCCTGAACGCAGTCTTTGGTATGCTCTCCTCTTGAATCCTTAACTGAGGATAGCCAGGCCGAAGGTCAATCTTGGAGTAATAGCTCGATCCTTGCAATTGGTCAAACAAGTCGTCAATTCTCGGTAATGGATACCGATTCTTGATAGCTAACTTGTTCAACTCCCGGTAGTCGATACACATGCGAAAACTACCATCCTTCTTTTTAACGAATAACACTAGAGCTCCCCAAGGCGAGAAGCTCAGCCTTATAAATCCTTTGTCCAACAACTCCTCGAGTTGCGTGGATAACTCTTGCATTTCGGATGGCGCAAGTGGATATGGTACCTTGGCTACAGTTTGTTCCTTAGCTAACCATACCATTTGTAAACGTTTGAAACATTGAAACATGTATTCCACCCCCGAAGTTATAAAACTGAAAACAGTTAAAAGAAAAGGGGGACATGAACTCACTGATTTGCGTTCTTCTGTCTAGTAACTCAAAGCTCCTTTCCACTAGTCGTACAACTACCTACACACGTGCTATGTTTTATTAGACGGCTAGGTCGTATAACGACTCTTAGTCTTAGGTATTATGACTTATCTTGGAATTGGTATTCCTTGAGTTGTATCTTGGATGTACATTATATAATTCCAAAGTATATGATTATTAGTTAAAATGATAATATTTTAACTTAAATTATATTTATCAATTATTTGGAATATTTGTTAAAATAATATATTTTGACTTAGCTCATTATGTATTTCCACACATGTATTTTCCCAAGTATGGGTGTACTTATACTTGTACTTGTACTTGTGTATTTGTGTATTTTGCCAAGTATTGGTGGTGTATTCCGGTGTGTATTTTATACATATGAGAATACGTATTTTCTTGTATTTATTAAGCATTTTATACTTAATCTTGTATTTAATTTTTCAGAATATTATTTTTAGAAAACTAAAAATCACCAAACTTATATTCTCAATATATATATATATATATATATATATATATATATATATATATATATATATATATATATATATATATATATATATATATATTAAAAGAAATTTTATAGAAAAATATCTATAAATCTTTTTTGGCAAAAATAATATACCTTCATATATATATCTAAAAAATAATGTATATTTTTAAGATTAACTTTAGAAAATATATATATTTCTATCTTTCACCCAAAATAATATATTTTGAACTTGTTTAAGAAAATATATATTTTTCTCCACTCAAAAATAATATATCTTCTAACTGTTTTAAGAAAATATATATTTTTCTCCACTAAAAATAATATATTTTCTATTTGTCAAAATATGATATATTTTGTAATACTTGTAAAAATCCATATTTTCCGTTTCTTTGGTTTCCAAAATACCGTTTGTCATACTTGTCGAGTTACGAATTTATTTCCGAAATATATATATTTATAGTCCTTATGTCCGATTGTCCAATATTCGGGTATAATTTATATATTTATTTTCTTGGAATTTTGGTAATATTTTCATATTCCAATTTTGGTATTTTGGTGTGTTATATTATTTTGAAGTTACTAAAATAATATAACTAATACACATAATATACAAGTAGCACATAATTTGTGACATCTAAATATATATTTTCCTAAATATATACTTGGTCATTTTTATTATCAAAAATCAACATCCAGTATTTGTAATTTTTGTAACAAAAGTTATGGCAAATTTTTATATGAAAATCATGATCAAAATTTACTTGTAAACACTTGCTTAAAAATATTCTTCTAAGTGTTTAATTTCTACAAAAATTTTGCCTTAGTTTCCCCTTAAAAATTGAGGTTTCCATGCTTAAAAGCATATCATTTTCTTTTAAAATCTCATCATCAATCATCAACAATTTACACATAACTTACCTTATGCTTTAAATGTGTATTTTACACTATGACATGAACTTGAAAGTTTGTAAAAATTTGTAGTAACTTCACATGTTGTTTAGTTACCTCTAAAAACATGGTTTTTAGTTTATAAAACCCATTCTTGTAAATTTTAGTTATTTACAACTTGTATGATGATTTTCTAAAAAAATAATTCTTCTTGTATTCTTCTTGTTACCAACACTTTTCTAGCCTCTTTTAGCACTTAAAACATGATTACTTTCTTTACAAACCAAGTTCATGTTAATCTTGTAATAAAGTTTGTTTTCTTGAAAGTATTATTTTTGAAATCTTTTATTTTCAAGGCTTATAACTTCTAAACATAATCATCATTCACTAAAACAAGTTCATATTCAAGTTCATGTTTAACATAATGGATGATTATCACAAATTTCACAAGATTCATCCTTATACTTGCTAGATCATGTGTTTAATCATCATCTAGCAAGCTTCTTATGATGATCAACATCATAATCTGTTGGATCGAGGATTCGTCCAATACGAGTCAATCTGAGTCAAATCTGGTTTCTAGAAAGGTGGAATCAGACTAGAAACCGTCAATCAGTGTTAGAATAGGAGTAGAAGAGTAGAAAGTCACTTTAAACATGTTCTTCATTGATATAATATGTTTTGGTACAGAGAGAATCGAACAGCACTTCGTTTCAGATTCCTCCAGAATGTTAAAAATGAAGAACACTACTAGACTATGTAGAGGCCCACCAGTTCGCACCAAATAACATGTCCAGTTCACACGAACTGGGCAACACCACTTCGTGCGACCTGACCAATCCAGGTCGTGCGAACTGGCCCATATACATATAAAACTTTAACTTTCAAACTATTACATATAATTGACATGACACAGACTGATGACGTAGGTGATAGACATTATGCATCAACAAAATCCCCCTTGGATATTGCCGCAGTCCTCAGTCAGCCTGTCTTCAAAACATCCTTCACAAAGACTTGAAAAATTCTTCTCTTTGCTTCGGCTTTTTCAACAATGCTTTCCTGAGCTTTTCATTGTCCTTAGCAGCTCTCTGCTCCTCTTCAGCTAGCCTTTGCACACATGTAGCTCTAGCAATCATGTCTTTCTCTTCACGCTCAGCTTTCCTCTTCTTTTCTTTCAAAGCCTCTTCTTTTTCAATCTCTCTCCAACTTGATAACCACATAGTTTCAGAATTTATACCTTTCTGGAAACATATTGTAACAACTTTCTGAAACTGCAGAGCTTGATCTCTATCTTCTGCTTTGTATCCAATCTTGTTCATGAACAAACATTCAATATCCTTTGCAGAACAGTTAACTATCCACATCGGATCATACAGGTGAATATATCTGACTTCATTCCCAACATTGTACACAATCACTGCTTCGGTCGTCATGCAGCTATACACCCAGCATATAAACCCTTCATGAAAATTCTGTTCCATCTTTGGTAATGGAATATTCTTCAAAACCCTGGGCTTCTTGATCTGCAGAATTATTTCCTCAATACCTGTAACTGGATCCATCCTTTTGACTTTCTTAGGATAATGTGGCTTCCAGTGTTTAAAGTCTCTGAATGCTTCAAACTTCATCAAGCCCCACATAGGCATATCATGAACTCTGACAGGATATAATAACGTTCTGACCTGGGAGAACTCTTCAACATCCCACCAAGGTAGAGACATTATATCTTGAATATATTGGAAATATTGAACACCAAATTCTCTTCTGATTGCATAAGCGTTAACTTGTGGCAAGTAACCCCAGCTTATGATATCTCCCAGAGACACATCTCTATCCCTTCTGTAATACTGTAGTGGTCTTTTGAATTTTCTTTCCGTATCCTTCCTGAACCACTTCTTACGTTCTTCGCGTTGTTCTTCTTTCAACATTTCATTAAAACTCTTGTTCTTAACACTTTCAGCAACTTTCCTTCTTAATTCATCCTCATTTGCTCGACTGAATAACTCAGCAAGAGTTGGAAAGCTAGAAGTATCAACATTAACATTTTCAGACTGATCATTATCGCTCCAGTCTTCTACTTCCACTTTGTCATAGTTATCAGCTTCTTCAACATAATTGTATTGATATTCAGGTTGATGATTGATATCAAACTTGTTCAACTCCTCTTCAAAATCAAAGTTAAAGTCACTATTTTCAATAACCATCATCTTAACAATCTTGGCTCTAGTATAAGTATGCAATATCTCACCATGCTCCCCCTTTCCTCCTGCATTTTCTGGTTCTTCGTTTGCATTATCTTGAAGATATTCATCAATATTCTCTTCATTTGACGCTTCAGTTACTTTTATACCAGAATTACCTTGATTAGCATCATCATTTCCATCATCATCATCATCACTATGAACTGAATATACTTCATCTGCATCATCTTTCAGATTATCATCTTCATCTTCTTCATCATCTTCACCAGGTACTGAAGTTATCGGACAAGGATCTGGAATAGACGATTCTAGAACTTTTGATGGTACAATTGCCCTTTCAGTCACTTGAATAACACCTTCAACTGAAACACTTTTACCCTTATCTTTCATTCCCGCTTCTATTTCTGCTTCACGTCTTGCTCTAACTTCCGCAAGCTCTATTTCTTCAAATCATTGTTCAATCGACTTACCAATCAAGTCTTCCAACACTTTCTTTAACATATAATCTTCATGTTCTTTCTTAGCGTTCTTGGCTTCTAATTCTTTATTTTTCAACTTGAAGTACTCATTCTGCTCATCCCTTCGAGCCTTTTATTCTTCCAAATCAGCTATTCGAACTTTCAGAATGTCTATGTCGAATTGATCAGCTTCAACCTTTTACAACAAAGATGAATTCTCAGATTCAACAGTCTTGACACGTTCTTCTAACTTCTTATTCTCACTTAACACCTCGTTCACCTTCTGTTACAACTTCTTCACCAGATCATCATTCACAAAGCTAAAATCATCAAGCTTTTCAAGAGTTATATCCTTTGGAATATGTGAAAAATTTTCAAAACCAGACGATCCAGGAGTTGTATGAACTAGTGGTTGTCGGATTGGTGGTATTTATTGAATGTGAGGTGGTATTTGTTGAATGTGAGGTGGTGTTTTTGGTGGTTGTTCATAAATACGTAATGAAGTAGGATGTTGTTGAGGTGATTGTGGTGGTTGTAAATGTTCTGGTGATGGTTGTTGTGGTGGTGGTGATGGTGGTTTATTTTGTTGTGGTGGTGATGGTGGTTTATTTTGTGGTTCTGGTGGAGGGTTTAATTTCATCCTGAATTTTAACTTTCGAGCTGCTGGAGTTGCGACACGTTTTCTAGACGTTGACTTCTTTCTACCTCCTGAAGATGGTGATTTCACAACCTGAACATTCTCCGGAGGAACATATGTTTCATCATCATCGTCACCCGAACTCCTCTTTCTCTTCTTTTGTTTCTCTTTATCTCTTGGATCATAGTTTTCTTTGATCTAACGATCAACTTCAGCATCAACATCATCTTCTGAACCAGATAAACTCTTTTCTTCATCATCAACTACTCTCTGACTAGCTGATTTCCCAGCTTCCAAAGTATCATCAGTGTCTCTCATCAACTGCTCAGTTTCAGGAGACAAATGTTCATGATCTTTTTCAACGTTAGCTTCTGTTTCATCTTCTTCTGGTTCATCAACCAACATTGTTTCAACTACTTTTATTTTACGCTTCTTTTGTGGTTGAGAAGACGATCCTTCTTCAGCTTGAACTTTTGGAGTTCTCTTTCCACCTTTTTTCTTCTTTTCTTTTTCTTCTTTTGTATACCAATCATTTCGCATTTCACAGAACTCTTCTAACTTCGTTAATTCATCAATTGCTCTTTTTTCTTTCATTTCTACATCATTCCTCCACTTCAAATGATTAACTAGATCTGGATCCTTATACTTATCACTTTTGATGAATCCGAAAAATTCTGTCTTCTTCAGTTCCGGCCAATTCTTTGTATACTTGGATAATCGGATTAACGTTTCATTATCCATGGGATGCAACACCATTAGATCATTCTGTTCATCTTTCACCAGATTTGGATAGGCATGATCCAGCATCATCTGCACGAACCTTGGATACACCCAACTTTTACTACCAGAAGTAATGTTGTCTTTCATGTAATAGAAAACAATTCTTGAAAAATTGTATTTCTTGTTTAGCACCAATGCCGTCACATATACATTTGATAATCTTTCATAACATCGTATCCACCTTTCCTGTAACTTAGCGCATGAATCACTGAGTGAATAAAGAACTTGTATGGTTTCGTAAAACAGGCTTTCAGATAATTTGCTTTATTCAAAGGACCGTTATAACCCATTCTCAGCATACAACCTTTGACCATTCTTTCTAGAAACCCTGTCGGTGAATTCTCATCATCTGGAAACTCTAAAACTTCTCGTACAAGTTGTTTAGTGATTATGATTTCTTTATCTTCACCATCAATACTAACACTTGAATTAATTACATCATTCACTTCAGCATACTTAGCATTCTTCCAAAAATGAGCAACATGAGATTTGAAAACTTTGTGCTGATTTGTCAACGCCTTTTGAATTGGTAATCGCTTCATGAATTCCAAAATCTCCTTAAACACAGTCATCTTCGGTAGAGTTTCATCGTAGACATAGCAAATATTGTGCGATGGTTCAAATACTATGTTCGATGCTTGAAACACAAACAAAAACAAACAAGTTAAACACTTTGTACAATTTTCAAAACAAATTTATCATTCATACGATCTGGTATTTCAAACGAACTGATCAATCCCACACGATCTGGTGTTCAAGCGATCTGACTTTCTCATACGGTCTGATCAACTCAAACGAACTGAACTGTCTCAAACGATGTGGATCCCAAGCAAGTTGGCCAATTCATGCGATCTGCAATATCAAACGATGTGGCCATCTCGTGCGGACTGGATCCTCAATTCGTTTGACCATCTCGTGTGGTCTGACTTATCACCTCATTTGAATGCACAAGTATGAACAGTGATTTGCAGGTTATTTAAAACGTGTTTCTATGATGAAATTGATGTCCTCGATCTGTTCTACATCAAAATCAGATCATGTTGATATGATTTTTATTCATTTTAGTTCACACAATCAGCCTAGATCTAAGTTAAAAGATCCTATTCGTTCAAGTTCATACGAATTCATGTGATTCGGTTCAATTATCCAATAATCCGTACCTTTCCCATGATATAAGTTGTGCCAACCAACTTATATAAGGATTCCGAATACTAGATTACAAGATTAAAGCACGAAAAATGATGAAATCGCTCAAATCGCTCGAAGGTATATGTCTGGTGCGGTGTGAGGACAGAAATGTTTTCACGCGATCTGGACTCCCCTTTATATAGATGGGGCAGGTCGCTCGAGTTTATGTTGAGGCGGTGTGGCCAGCTTGCACGAATTGGCATATTTGGAACGGTCTGGCCAAGTTGCAACTATCTGGCCAGTTTGTGCGAGTTGGTCACCTCGTGTGAACCAACTTATTTTTCAAATTTTTTGAATTTTTGAATTTTTTAACTTTTTACCAACACACTCAGTTAACTAAGTCCAAGTTAATGACCCTGGTCAACTATTTAGCCTGCCAAGTCCAAGTTAATGACCTTGACTGACCAAATTATGATCTCGCTGACAATTTTGAAACATGTTAAGTTCAAATTAATGAACTTTTAAACATTTTGAGCAATCACCAACATTTTTTTTAAAACTTTTTCTTATCCAACCCAAATGATCCAACTTGTTTAGCGCTGTGGAACTTTGATCATCAGATCCCCAACGTCTGTTGTCAAAAATAAGATGAAATGACAAATCTTTTTGGACTTTACAACATTTTAGCTAAACAAACAATAAATCTTTTGGAATTGAAGCAACTGGAAACTGTACAAACATATTTACAGACAATTTTTGTGAGTTTGTGTAAGAGGATCATATCAGTTTTTGAGACTTATCACTAACACCGTTGATCTTGATTTAACTTTAAATTTTAAACAAAATCACTTCTGATTGTCAGTATTGTTGTCCACTTAAACTTCTACACAGATTTTCAATTGGTTCGAGATACGGATTAGTGTTTTAAAGACTTAACTTATTCGCGTGTCCCACCTCAGAATATACTCCCGTATCAAAATTCCCTAGATTCAGTCTTACAAGTGAGTATACCAATCTGATATCTATATTTGGGTTAGTGCGAGACCTTGAGAGCTCAGGTATGAACTACCGTTCAATCAAAGAGATGAAGGCTCGACTTTAGGTGTGTTCCCTTTAGGGAATCTTTTCTTCAACTGCAATTGATTCATATCTTTTGATATTTTATCATTTTTTATGCAGAGGGTAAGCTTTAACAGCGCGTAAAGTAGTATACTAGGTCTAGGCCATTGCTTCCGCAATATCAGAAGACCATGTATAATAACCCATATATCAAATAGTATAAAGACCTAGTATCTCAGAATCAGGCAATCTCTCAAACAAGATTTCGGGGGTTACCCATATATCCGAGAGATGTTCCCCACGAGATAAGCAAGTTATTTGTTATGTTTATATCTTCAATACAATCTACTAATCGTGTGAAGTCTACTGGCACATCATCAGTGAGACTTGTTTAAAATCATTTTGACTTTCCATTTCTTTAGCATGTTGTGATAGTCCACTGATTTACTATCATTTCCTCTTTTTCACAACAAAACTCATTTTTTGTTCAACAAACAAGTTTCATACATACACTAAAACAACTTAGATTTTCATGTTATTAAGCTTTATGTTCAAGATCATCTTCATGTTTCTTTGTGATTCTTAAGATTAATAAGTTACATAACCTTTCAACCACTAAAATTAGAAGTAATAACAAGTTGTGAGGAGCTTACTACTAGCTCTATGGCTAGGGAAGAAACAAAGATGAAGGTGATGATGAATGAGGTGGATAAAAGCTCTAGGAGAAGGTCCTTCAACTTTCAAAGCTTTCAAGCTTCTTAGATATGCTCGTTGCACCCTTAGATCACCTTAAAATGCTTGAGATTGAGCTTGAAATGGATGTATGTGTGTGTGTGGTTGTGGCCGTAGATAAGAGGAAGGAGAAGGGAGGTGAAATGTGGTGAAGTGTTGAAAATGATAAGTTGATCATGGTCTTGAGGTTTATAACAAAATTCTCCCAACATGTTATAATCCTTTGGTTTCTATGTTCCATATCTTTTACATACATACATATGCATCACATTTCATACTGTCACTTCATATAATACACACAAACTTTAGTGACAAGCTTGATGCACAAAGCACAGTTAGCGCAGTGAGTGGGTAACCCAGAAAACATGCTGACAATGCCAGCACATAGACAGACAATGTTTTTGAGACCAGTATGAGCCAGAGACCGGATACTACACTAGTAGGGAGTGTAGGGAAGTGAGGACCATAAAACTGCGTCACTAGGTGATAGTTAAAGTACCGGGAAGTGCCTAAAACACACTTAAAATACAAAATTCTGCATTTATTGACAAAATTCAGCATTTAAATATGCTAGTAACATGCAAAAACATGGCAAAATAGACCTGTATGCTTTCCTATGTGTCGGGAATAAAAAGGGTCACTAAAAGTTGCATAAAGGACACTTTACGACATTACTTAGCACCTTAACGGAACGTTATCAAACCGAACAACCGGACATAACCCGGAACACAAAAAAATTATTAAAAACATTGTTTCACTTTTCTGAGTCAGTTATGGTCCCCGAGCACTATAACACCTTACATAACTGTAACATTTGTGCTTGTAATCATTGTGAACAGTTCAGTTATCAATAAAACAATGTTATTTGATCCCAATGTTTGTTTGGTTGTGTTTTACATTTCAAACTCTACATCGCTTTCTGGAGAATTATACGCAAACTGGTGCGTAAACGTACTCAGTTTAATGCGACAAATACTCCGGAACATCAACATATACTCAACATACCTTAAATAACCTTTACATAACTTAGAAATAAGTTTTCAACGCTTTGGTATGGCAAAAACAAGTTAATTCGCTTACAGGGACTAAACTTGACAAACTGCGAAAGTATGCCAATTTGAACTGTAACAAACATTCCGGAACATGTCCATAAGTTAAACATACCACAAATATCCTTTACATAGCTTAGAAATAGGCTTTGAGGGGTTTTGTATGCTAAAACAAACTTTTGGATCATTTAGGGGCTAAAAGTGTCAAAAAGTGCACAAGTTTGCACTTTCGCGCATAACTTACGTTCTGAATACATCCGGACATCCAAAATTTTATGTAAGCATCCTAATATTATGCCTTAGTGTTTGGCATGAGAAAAATCCATTCGTCGCGTCATTTGGATCGTTTTTCGCGCTTATGCGCATTCCGTCGTAATTAACCGAACATCGCGATCGTACGGCCAAACGAACCAACATCCGACATATTTTTGGGCATGTTTCATGTCCACAATGTTTAGGCATCATTTTAGGGCCCTAAAGTTGGCTTTACGGGCCTTAGAAGTGTCGGAAATGGCTTAAATACGCAACAGGGACTAAAACTGTAATTGCTGAAAGTTTGTGCGGTTCAGACAGGGCCAGGCGGCCCGCCTGGGTTTTGTGTGCTTTCTAACGCGGGCCGCATCAGACAAACAGACCAGATTTAATGATTCTGATCCACTTGCATTGGCCTTTCGATCACCCAAAGGGCAAAGACACGTGTCAAATTCCTATGGTGGGGGCAAAATAAGGCACCACAACTTTGCGACAAGTGTATGGCTTGGATCGTGGCAAGATATTCAAGAAACGATCCTAACGGTCTTGCTTTTCCTATAAATACCCCCCCTTTTGGTTAAAAACCCACAAAATCTGATCTAAAGCTCTAAGTTGCGGCCTTTGCTTCATACCTGAGCTCCTGGATCGAGATTAGCTTTCGGGGACCCTTCGTAAGTGTTCTTTCGTTCTTTTATTCGCTTTTCGAGTCCGAAAGTCAGCGTTTTGTTTGACTTTCTCCGTTGACCAGCCTATGGTCAACACGAAGTTCATTGGAACTTCATAACGTGAGCGTGATCACGATGGTTATAGTCCATAGCGACTATACCTACTGATTACCACGTTATCTAGGCTCAGTGATGAGTCATAGTTTCGGCCAAAATGCGCATTCTTGCGTATTTTGTAACCAAACTACTCGTGAGCATCAAATTCGTTTGTTTTGATGCCAAACCTGTTTTCTAAACTTAGTTAAGCATGTTCTAACATGCTTAGCTCGTCACTTTTAGTACAGTGCTTATATAGGGTCGTAAGGTAAGCGATCTAAACCATCGCTTATACTTTCGAACCCGACCCATTTGGTCGATCATTAGGATCCGACCAACCACATTAGGTGACTATAGCTGTAACCTTCCGAGGTTATACCTTGTGGTCACGATGTTAGGCGTTCCAAACGTGTTCTACGTGAACGACGCGTTAAGGTAGCATCAGCTACCTAAACGGGTCGTAATGGGCCGTAAGCACTTAGGTTAGGTTTCATTTTAGTATGTAGGCTTTATTAAACCATATTACACGAGTCTCCATACTCGTTTGGTTTACGAACCCGCATACTATCCGATCCTTCCGATTTAGGTCCGGTATATTAACATAGCTACCTATTAGGTACCGTTTGATATTCCGTGATCTCTAGCATTATTTGGTTATTATACAAGAACTTCAAAGCAATCTCAGGTGAGTACAGTGAACCCCTCTTTTACTGTTTTCCAAACTGTTTTGGGGTGAAACACATGTGCCTACTTGTTACTTTCATGCTTTCTATGTTTTCACATCATATACCTGCTATGTTCGTTAGTACATTATAGTACATGATTTCATTACATTTCATGCTATGTATGCCCATTGTGTGCGTACTTAGTACATTGTTTTACATTACATTTCTGCTATGTATGTTGACTGAGCATGCTAGTACATTGATTTACATGACTTTTATGCTATGTATGCCCATTGTGTGCGTACTTAGTACATCATTTTACACTACATTTCATGCTATGTATGCCCATTGTGTGCGTACTTAGTACAATTATTCATCACATGCCTACATTTCGGTATGACATTTGGGTTGTTTACATGGAACAATACATTCATTAACATTAGCTACGTCATTCGTTAGTAGGTAGTGGTACCATAGGAATTGACAACTCCCATTCCTGGAATCCTGGGTTTGTTTGGATTGGAAGGAATGACCGAATTCGATATACATAACTTAGATAAACCTTTAATTTGTTTAAGGGTTTATCGCCACAGTCTCAAGGCTTGGATGTATGCATTTTCATAATACCGCATAAATGTTTGTATCAGTATAGCATGCATTGTTCCACAATACATAACGTTGATTTAAACCATGTTTTACTTCAATACCTTGTTTTGTGTATTTTACATATGGTTTAGTTGATACATCTCACTTACCATACAAGATATATTTTGGGTACACATTACATGATCTACATTAAACATAAACATTTTGACATTGATATACATACTTGGTGGTTTACATTGAACATAGACATTTCGATATGGTTTACACAATAACACTTGACAATTGGTTTATACATGAACAATTTACATGGTGGTTGGTTTGGGTAAATGGTTTGAGTAACGTGGCGTATGTAATATGGTGCAAACATGGTGGATACGCCGCTGGTACTTCCTATATATAAATGCTTGTATAATATTACATATGTTAGCGTTATCTAAATCATTTCAGTTTAGACATATTACGTTTTACACAAGTAACATATTCTTCACAAGACATTATTTTTACAAACAACTTATCTTATACAAACTCATTTTACTAGGTTATTCATTTAACCTTACACTTCACTTATACATATCGTCTGATCTTAACGTTTTTCATACGATTTACAAAACAAAAAAATTTACAAGGTTCATGACTGACTGTTATTGAACGTTTTCTTTAAACTTAAGTCATGAATCCCATTTTCACAAAACCTATGTATCTCACAGGCATTTTTATGCTGACGTACCTACTTTCACATGTGTTTTCAGGAGCTGTTGCTTAGGATGATGATTGTGACACTAGGGCGGACCTGTGCCTTAGAGACATAAAACAAAGATAGACTAGTTTAATTATGTTATAAACTCTTTATTTCCTGTTTAAAGACAATGTAATACGCTTGTTTGATAAATAAAATGTAAATTTAATTTCCATGGTTATGAAACAATTAATTCTGTCCCAACACTCTCCGGCGTTTCCGCCGCGGTTGCATGTTATACGCGGCCGTGGTGTGACAGAAGAGTTGGTATCAGAGCCAATGGTTATAGGGAATTAGGTTATTAGTAATGCTTTGACCTAGACTATAACTTTCTAGGACCCTAACACAAGTTAGCTTGTGTTTAGATTTTAAAACATGCACATCACCTATCCTTAGGTGACAACCACAACGAGAATTTCGATTCCGAATCCGCTTTGAAAATTAATCATATGTTCTAGGATGATTGATTACTAGGTTTTGAACCCTCTGTTATATGGTTTTGAACCCCTTTAAATTTTCAAAAATCTCGTCAAGGTTTTCGGGTTTTAAAAGTGTGAACACGTGCGAACTGGAAGGGTGAATGCCTGTACCCTGAGTTTTCTGTCTAAGGCTAGAGTGTTCGTACAAATCCACATAATCGGACCAATCACTCTTTCCTGGGAACTCTTGGGGTGAGTGTTCACTTATAGGCGAACATGTCTTCGCGATACATTATTTTTGACCCATTTACTTTGACTAGACATTTCGTGTCGCTTGTTTGCTTTGCGATGCGTAACCACCATCTTTGCTTTTGTTGATTGTGATTCATTTCATCCTCTCCATCCAATCATCTCACTCGTTTCCTTTCATGTTTTCCTCTTTTAGAATGCCTCCTCGACGCGAAAGCCAGATAGCTACTGCCGAGTTGGCAGAAATTATTGCACAGCAGATGGCTGCTCAATTCCCAAATCTCTTTGCTCAATGGAACCAAGCCAACAACAACAACAATGGTACATGCAATTTCAAGAATTTTAACTCGGCTAAACCACTCAAGTTTAGTGGTTCTGAGGGAGCAACTGGGCTTCTTCAATGGTTCGAGAGCATTGAGAATACTTTTCGCCACGTTCAGTGTCCGGATAATCGCAAGGTCGAGTTTTCTTCGAGCGTGTTTCAGAAGAGGGCTCTTCCATGGTGGAATGGGGTAATGAGAGACCGTGGTGCAGAAGTTGCTCTAGCACAGAAATGGGCTGAACTTAGAGCACTGATGATGAGGGAGTTCTGTCCTCGTCATGAACAACGAGCGTTGGAGAAGGAGTATGATGACTTAAAACAAGATAGTGGCGAGCACAGGGCATATACTGATAGGTTTGAGGAGTTGAGTCTGCTTTGCCCGACTATGGTCGCCCCACTCGACAAGGCTATCGAAAGGTACATCGACGACATGCCTGACTTGGTACAAGACATTATTACTGGTAGCAACCCTACCACACTCCGTCAGGCAATCGAGTTATCAGCGACACTGACTGAGTCGCAGATTCGAAAGAATAAATTACACAGGAAGGGTGACAAGGGCAAGAAACAGTCGTCTGACAAGGAAGATAGCAAGAAAGGTCAAAACAAGAATGGAAAGGATTCTGGTTCATCGAAAAGGGCAAAGAAGCATAAGGCTTCCCAAAACTATGCTGTCACTGCCCAAGCTAACCAGGCCGCTCCCAACCAACCCGCACAGCCTCCAGCAAAGAAGCCCTATTCAGGGAATGCACCTTTGTGTAATAGATGCAATAGTCACCATCAGCCGCAACATCAGTGGCGTTTCTGTACTAACTGTGGGAAGTCAGGTCATCTTGCCGATGTTTGTCGGTTTGCTCAAAATCGCGCAGTTCAGAACCCGGCTCAACAAGTTGCTCAGCCTCCTGCTCAGCAACAGGGTCAGGCTGCACGACCAAACTACCTACCAGGTGCTTGTTATAACTGTGGGGATCTGACCCACTACAGAAATCGGTGCCCAAGGCTAGCCAACCAGAATCAGAATGCCAATCAGAATCAGGCTCAGGCTCGAGGTCAAGTCTTCAACATGAATGCTTAAGAGGCACAAGCAGACAATGAAGTGGTGAACGGTACGTTCCTTATTAATAATCAGCCAGCATCTGTTCTTTTTGATTCGGGTGCCGATAAGAGTTTTGTTTCGTTATCTTTTGAACCATTGCTTCGAGTGTCTAGAACGAAACTAGGTAAACCATTGACAGTAGAAGTGGCGAGCGGTGAACCCATTGTTCTTGATTCTGTTCTCCGCAATTGCCAGTTGAACCTTAACAACCATCTTTTTCCAATTGACCTCACTCCTATGCAACTTGGAAGCTTCGACGTTATTGTGGGTATGGATTGGTTAGCCAAGTATCGCGCAGAGATAGTTTGTTTCGAGAAGATCATCCGCATGCCGCTTTCGTCAGGTGAGATCCTACAGGTTCGTGGTGAGAAACCTGCTGGTGGTCTCAAACTCATGTCTTGTTTTAAAGCTCGAAAGTATCTACGGAAGAACTATGTGGCCTTTTTGGCACATGTGGTAGCAGATAAGGGCAAAGGTAAATCTATTCAAGATATTCCTGTTGTTCGGGATTACTCTGAAGTATTCCCTGAAGATTTACCTGGTCTACCTCCAGCACGCCAAGTCGAGTTCCGTATTGATCTCGTACCTGGTGCAAATCCCATTGCCAGAGCTCCATATCGTCTTGCACCGTCCGAGATGCAAGAGCAAACTAAGCAACTTCAGGAACTCTCCGACAAAGGTTTTATCCGTCCTAGCTTTTCACCTTGGGGTGCTCCTGTTCTCTTTGTCAAGAAGAAGGATGGATCTTTTAGGATGTGTATCGATTATCGTGAGCTTAACAAGCTTACCATCAAGAATCGATATCCCCTACCTCGCATTGATGATCTCTTTGATCAATTGCAAGGCGCTTCTTATTTTTCAAAGATTGATCTGCGATCTGGATATCATCAACTTCGTGTGCATGAAGAAATATTCCCAAGACAGCGTTCCGCACTCGCTGTGGGCATTATGAGTTCACAGTCATGCCATTCGGTTTGACTAATGCTCCTGCTGTTTTCATGGACTTGATGAATAGGGTCTGCAAACCTTATTTGGATAAGTTCATCATCGTTTTCATTGATGACATCTTAATTTATTCTAAGACGCGAGCTGATCATGAGCAACACCTTCGTCTTACGTTGGAACTCCTAAAGAAAGAGCAACTTTTCGCCAAATTCTCCAAGTGTGAATTCTGGCTTAAAGAGGTTCAATTCTTAGGACACATTGTCAACGAACAAGGTATTCATGTAGATCCCTCCAAGATCAGTGCGATCAAGGATTGGGATACGCCTACTACTCCTACCGAAGTTCGTTCTTTTCTTGGTCTGGCGGGTTACTACCGCCGCTTCATAGAGAATTTCTCAAAGATTGCAGTTCCTCTAACTGCTCTAACTCAGAAGAACAAGCCCTTCGATTGGGGATTAAAGCAAGAGGAAGCGTTCTTAATTTTGAAACAAAAGCTTTGCGATGCGCCTGTCCTAACTTTGCCTGAGGGCAATGATGATTTCGTCGTTTATTGCGACGCGTCTAAATTAGGTCTTGGCTGCGTCCTGATGCAAAGAAACATAGTCATAGCATACGCATCGAGGCAGTTGAAGATACATGAGAAGAACTACACCACTCATGATCTTGAGTTGGGTGCAGTTGTCTTCGCTCTTAAGATTTGGAGACACTATTTGTACGGTACAAAATGTGTGGTTTTCACTGACCACAAAAGTCTTCAACACATCTTCAATCAGAAAGAACTCAACATGAGACAGCGACGCTGGGTGGAGCTTCTAAATGACTATGACTGCGAAATTCGCTACCATCCTGGTAAGGCGAATGTCGTAGCCGATGCTTTGAGTCGCAAGGAACGTACTAAGCTTCATTGTGTTCGTGTCCAATCTGTTATTCAAGCTCGATCCGATATCCAAGCACGTATTTCTCAGGCTCAACAATCTTGTGTTTCACAAGGCTTGATGGATAAGGAATTTCCTTATCACATAACACCTGATCTGGAACTGAAGGACAATAGATCGTATTACTTCATGGACCGTTTGTGGGTCCCAAGCCAAGATAATCTTCGTACCTTGCTTATGGATGAAGCCCATAAGTCTCGTTATTCTATTCATCCTGGCTCAGATAAAATGTATAAGGATCTTCGTATTCAGTATTGGTGGCCTGGTATGAAGAAAGACATTGCCTTATATGTATCGAAATGCCTTACTTGTCTTAAGGTTAAGGCTGAACATCAGCATCCTTCTGGTTTGTTGGAGCAACCAGAGATCCCAGTTTGGAAATGGGAAAACATTACCATGGATCTCATTACTAAACTCCCCTGCACAAAGAAAGGTCACAATGCCATCTGGGTAGTCGTTGATCGTCTTACCAAGTCAGCGCATTTCTTGCCAATCCGTGAGGATTTTTCGGCTGACAAACTTGCTCAAATCTACGTGGATGAAATTGTAGCTCGACATGGTGTTCCTTTGAACATCATTTCTGACAGAGATGCTCGTTTCACTTCTCATTTTTGGAGAACCATGCAATCAGCTATGGGGTCCCAACTTAATTTGAGCACAGCTTATCATCCGCAAACGGATGGTCAATCTGAAAGAACAATCCAGACACTGGAGGATATGCTTAGAGCTTGTGTGATCGATTTTGGTGGTAGTTGGGATTCACATCTTCCATTGATTGGATTCTCCTACAACAACAGTTATCACCCTAGCATCAACATGGCTCCTTTCGAGGCTCTCTTTGGTCGAAAATGTCGTTCACCAGTCTGCTGGAATGAGATTGGCGAGGCTCAACTTACTGGACCTGCCCTCATTTTAGAGACAACAGATATGGTAAAGAAAGTTCGTGATAACCTTCAGACAACTAGAAGCCGTCAAAAGAGTTATGCGGACCTAAAACACAAGCCCTTGGATTTTCAAGTCGGTGATCGTGTATTACTTAAGGTCTCACCTTGGAAATGTGTGATCAGATTTGGAAAGAAAGGAAAACTTGCACCTAGATACGTTGGACCATTCAAGATCGTCGAAAGAATCGGTAAGGTAGCCTACAGACTTGAGTTACCTCCTGAACTTGGAAATGTTCATCCAACCTTTCACGTGTCCAATCTGAAGAGGTGCTTAGCTGATGAGAACCTCCACATACCGCTTGATGAAATTCATGTTGATAAAACACTGAAATTTGTTGAGAAACCGGTAGAAATCATGGAACGTGAAGTCAAGTGGCTTAAACGCAAGCACATTCCTATGGTCAAGGTTCGCTGGGAATCTAAACGTGGACCCGAATTTACTTGGGAACGTGAAGATCAAATGAAGGCGAAATATCCACATCTTTTTCCATGAGTTTCCTCTAAATAAATTTCGGGACGAAATTTCCACAAGTAGGGGAGACTGTAACATTTGTGCTTGTAATCATTGTGAACAGTTCAGTTATCAATAAAACAATGTTATTAGATCCGAATGTTTGTTTGGTTGTGTTTTACATTTTTCATGTTTTGACTTTTGATCAATTTCAAACTCTACATCGCTTTCTGGAGAATTATACGCAAACTGGTGCGTAAACGTACTCAGTTTAATGCGACAAATACTCCGGAACATCAACATATACTCAACATACCTTAAATAACCTTTACATAACTTAGAAATAAGTTTTCAACGCTTTTGTATGGCAAAAACAAGTTAATTCGCTTATAGGGACTAAACTTGACAAACTGCGAAAGTATGCCAATTTGAACTGTAACAAACATTCCGGAACATGTCCATAAGTTAAACATACCACAAATATCCTTTACATAGCTTAGAAATAGGCTTTGAGGGGTTTTGTATGCTAAAACAAACTTTTGGATCATTTAGGGGCTAAAAGTGTCAAAAAGTGCACAAGTTTGCACTTTCGCGCATAACTTACGTTCTGAATACATCCGGACATCCAAAATTTTATGTAAGCATCCTAATATTATGCCTTAGTGTTTGGCATGAGAAAAATCCATTCGTCGCGTCATTTGGATCGTTTTTCGCGCTTATGCGCATTCCGTCGTAATTAACCGAACATCGCGATCGTACGGCCAAACGAACCAACATCCGACATATTTTTGGGCATGTTTCATGTCCACAATGTTTAGGCATCATTTTAGGGCCCTAAAGTTGGCTTTACGGGCCTTAGAAGTGTCGGAAATGGCTTAAATACGCAACAGGGACTAAAACTGTGACAACCCGGACTTTCGAGGTCTGTATCGTTTAATCTTGTGATTCTATTTTTTTCTCGTTATTCATCCCTCTCCTTTGGGCTGAACGTTTTGTGCTAGTATTAAACTTTGCTAAATTATAAGACTCGTATCCCTTGTGTTTGGGCCGAACACGTTGGGCCGCATCTTGTCGCACACACACTCCGCATTGGGCCGGCTAATGTAAGTCCATACACACACTCGAAATCAACTTGACTCGAAATCAACTTGAATATGTGTGGGCTCCGTAATTACATTTGGGCCTGATCGAGCCCAAGTGGGTTATTTTGATTAGGCCGGTCATTATTTCAGCATATATACATATTTTAGAAGCGTAACATGTTAACACAAATAACCCTAATATACCAGAACCCTAGGCTTTTCCCCCTAATTACATGATCGCTGTAATAGACCCCCCCCCATTCGAGGCAACATCATCGCATGCGAACAAGTTCACTGGTTAGTGATTCGGTGTTTTTGTTAAGTTTAATTGTATAATCTTGTTTATGTAATCTTGATCGCATGAAAGTGTACGTGTATAATCTTGTTTAGTGAATCCTCATGAATAATTCGTACTAATGATCTTGTTGTGTATGATCCGGACCGTAGGGAAAGTGTATGTGATCGTATTTATGAATCTTCATGCTTAATTTGTATTGGATATTAAATGATTATGATAATTATTTGTTGGTCAGTTAACATATTATTGATGGTAACGTGATTATATAAGTTGGTAAGTGTTTATGCATAAAAGTTGGATGACTGATGATCAGTGATGATATGTAGGAACTAGGGTAGGGTTGCATGACTAGACTGCATAATCTGATTTTGTGCCGTAATCATGAAAGTAACTTTGTTTGGCTGACACCATGTAACTTCTACTGGAGCAAAGCTATTAAAAGGGTTGGGTAATTAATGGACTGGCAAAGTTGATTAACATTTGACTTAGTGGGCCGGTAGAGTATCACATGCAATCCTCAATGATTAACACCAATGGCCGACAATCTTTAAGTTTGCACATGCATAGATATATATTTGTTTTGGGCTGGTTAGTTGGAATTAATTGGCTGGTAAACATATATAGTAGTGGGTCGATTTATTGAAATAAATAGCATATACCTTCATTGGGCTGCACTCACTGAAATAAAACATAGGTGACATTTAATGGGCTGATGAGTCCAGTAACATGGGCCGATTAATTGTAAGTCTAATTGCATATAAATGAGCTGATCTATATTGTATTATGAGATATTGGGCTTGACACATGTGGTGAGATCATCAAGGTTAAGTGAACTGCATTAGATTGATATGTGAAATTAGGTTTGCCATGTTATTGGATTGCATATCGTTTGTAGAATTATTGTGACATGGGCCGCATTGGGGGTAATGGATACCCGAACCAGGGACTTGGGTATGACTAACTTGCTATGTGGATTTGCAATGTGTTAAATGGTATTCATGATTAAATATATACAATAGGTTAAGAAACATAAACTTGTAATATGAATTTGCGCATGACCTGAAAACCTACTACATGATGACCATGAACTGTTATGTGTATGATTGATTGTTTGGTATTATGTTGTGCTAGTACGTTACTGGTATTGTATGTGCAAAGAGAAGGTGATCTATGTGTTTATGAAACTGACTGTCTTTGGTAACCACGGTAGGGTATGGTTGACCAACTTGGAATGGGTAACATAACATGCCGAGCAACCTAATGTGAGTTCACTGCACTTTTCTAAGCATGCGTCCCGGTGGTTTGGGACATCTGGTAAACGTTTCTAAAGGGAATACTGGGTAAACTGTTTAATTGGGATGTTGGTTATTGAACACAGTATAAATCATGTAAGACCCCGTACATCTACCGTGTTGCTAAAGAAGCAACGAGGTATTTAGTTGATAGCGCTATTAGGTTTGGCACCCTCACACCGGGCTGAAAGGACGGGCGTGAACTAATTACCTGGACTTCATGACCAATGCCTAGTTAGAGGCATTGGGGTTGGGCATTCACATCGTGTACATATAAGACCCCTTACATCTATTCAAGGTTGTTTGATACCTTGACATCGTGACCAATGCCTAAATAGAGGCATTGGGGTTGGGCATTCACATCTAGTCGCCACATATGGTAATCGAGTTAATAACAACATCAAATCAAATCGTTAAACTGTTTTATTCACTTATCTGGTAACTAAACGCGTTAACAAAACTTTGAACTCACCAGCGTCGTCTGACACACTTGTCTGCATGCTTGTAGGTCGTTTGATGTCTTGGATTGGAACTTGCTGTCTGGAGTAGCTGGAGTGGTCACGGTCGATTGGAGGGATTCATGTGATTGAACTATTGATATCATACATTGGTTTTTGAAACAGTTTAACATTGGTTTACTATTTGCTTCTGCTGAACATGTTGGTTTTCATTTAAACTCGTTGATGAAATTTTACATTAATAATTAAAGATTTTATTTGAAACTCGTATACGTTCAATGTAGTTAGTGGCTCGTTATTGGTACGTCACACGTCTAACAGGGACATTCCCCAGGTGGTATTTTGGGGGTGTGACAGTTTGGTATCAGAGCCACTGGTTATAGTGAACTTGGTTTTAAAACGTTTTTGTAAAACCAGACTATAACCGAACAGTTCTGAATACGTGAATACGACCATGACACTCAGCTCCAGATTGCAAGGTTCGTCTTTCTCACTTGTTACATACATTACATGACTAGTACACACTTGTTTATGATGTAGCATACGGTCACCCACCCGTCACGATAGCATAATTTCATGAATTGCTTGTTTACCTTATGATGCGTGGTCGGTGCGTTGTAGTCCTTAGATTTTTGTGATCTTATTACTTTGACAACCTTCGTTTGACATCTGAGTTTGAGGAACCATTGGACATGAGTTAGGAGGAACTGAGATGAGCATGCAAATCACAATATTATTGTGGGTGCACACATAATAATAATGTGGGGTGCATGCGAGTCCTAGTGAGGCTTAACAAGTGAAAAAGGGGTTCTGTTCCGTTAATTAATCGAGGTGAAACATAACAGTCTATAGGAGTCATAGCAGTGATTGTCTCTTACTCGAACGTGATCTTTTCACTCCTTTCTGAACACTTACAAATCTCGATGCTATCGAGTATTACTTGAACACACATCTGAACGCCTAGCGAAACGTGTAGAATGTTAGATGCTTGCACGAACGTCCTTGAGTTGGTTTATACCTTTCTCGCTTCTCTTCAATTGATGGAACTCTATGTATTGATGTCTTAGACTCCGAAGTGTGATCACTTCTGCAACACTCTCGAAGCATACAGTGTATTACTCAATCGACTTGCTAGATCGATGGACAAAGGGTGAGCGTAGTATTTTACCAACCTCGGTAATTGGACCACCCTGATTACCGGCAACGAACACCAGCAAAGTGACTGCAATCGAATCTCCAACCCTAGTCAGCGACTGATGGGAGTCAACCTTTACGAACCAATCAGGACATAAGCAATGACAACTGACTGTAGAATGGAATGTGAAACTCCTCGCACAGTGAGTTTTGCCTTAGCACGTACCATGGAATGTGAAGAGGTGGACCATGTCGGTGAAAGATCGTAGAGCTTCGTTTCGAACAACAGCATTAGAGGAAACAATCACGGCAACATCAAGGTATTTGTAATGGTAACAAACAGTATTGAAAATGAAGGTGCCTACGACATGGAGTGGCCGTTGTTAAATCAAAACGACAACAATCAAGGGAACGATGACCGTACTAGAAACCCTCGCAACGAGTACAGCAACACGGGAAATGATGCTCATGGAGGGGCATTTAGGATTGGCGTGGGCGACGTCAGGATTATAACAACATGGCGGCCTACACGTTCCTGGTAACGAATCACTCCATCTCTGCTCTATTTAACCCTGATGTCTCTTGGAACCGAACCTGTTGTGGAATCGGCTGACGACAAGACAAACGAAACCTCATATGTTGGTTGGGATGCAAACTCGACCTTGTGGGACAAGCATTCGACTTCGACCTTCCTTCTACTACCCTTGATGGCTACTATACAGCAATTGGTGTGGATTGGTTATCCAGAGATCGCGCAGATACACTTGTGAGGAGAAAATTTTGTGTGGAGAATTGTTATTTGTTCTAAAGCGTCAGAGTGGTGCAAAGGTTAGCACCATTTCAGCTATGAAGGCCAGGAGTGTCTATGGAGGGATTACTCCGCTATACTAGCAACCGTTACTGATGTTAGGACTAAGGAAGCAGAGGATCGAGGATCCACCAATCATTTGTGATTCCTTTTGGTGTGCTACCCAAGGAACTTTCGGGTTTACTTCCACAACTGTTAGGTGAAATCTCAGTCTGGTCTCGTGCCAGAGGCAGCCCTGACTACACGCACTCTTACCGTGTTGCACCAGGAGGGTTGCAAGAGCTGTCTAATCAACTGCATGAATTATTGAACCGGAGTTCGGTCGGACCTAGCTTTTCGCATTGGGGAGCCCAAGTTATATCCGTGAAGATAAGCCTTTTCGTATGAGTACTGATTTTCAAGAACTCAATAAGGCGACAGTTGGGAACCGTTTTCCACGACCATATATTGACAACCTGATGACCAGTTGCGGGGGTCGAGCTTCCATTCAAGGATTGAATAACAATCGAGCTATTGTCAGAAGTTAGTCTAAGGGGAGACTGTGCCTGCAATGGCATACCAAGAACAAGGCGGCCATTTCGACGTTGTATTCCAAGACCTTCGAGCTAATCATCACAACAAGCAGCTGTATGGATCACATGAATCGACCATGCTTATTGACAACATGTTGAATCATTTCGAGGAGATAGGAACATCATGGGCAGCTTTGTATCTTTTTTGAGAGCTCCTGAAGGAGGAGCCACACTGCGCGAAGTCTTGATAAATGTAACTTCTGGATGCGAGGGATACCTCTTTAGTCATATAATCAACGAAGTGGGAATACACGTGGATCTCGCTAAGACCCTCTTGGTTAGAAACTGATCGACACCAAAGATCCCATCGAGTATACAGCAATTTCTGGGTCTCACTAGATGCTATCGCAGATTCATCACAGGATTTTCGAAGATCGCGCAGCTTAAATCTCTTTAGCACAGCAGGGTGTTGTGCTCATGGGAGACAAAACTAGAGGACGTCTTTTCAGCTTTCGAATCCCAACTCTGCAATACACTGAGCATCGCCTCTACCCGAGGGTGTGGGTGATTTAGTGGTATATCATGATGGTTCGAATCAGAGTCCCAATTACACGCCGATGCAACACGAGAAGGTGATAGCTTACGTAATAGACTTGCAAGGAGAATTGCATGACACACAATCTGCGGTGGAAACCGTGGTCTTTGGGTGTAAGTTGGAGGCATTACTTCGACGGTACCGAATGCACTACTTAGACCGATGACAAGGGCCTCTAGTGTACCCTGGTTTCGAAAGAGCTGAATCAGTTAATGGCATCACTGGATGGAATTTTTGGATGATTACGACTGCGAAACTTGAATGCGCACGAGCTCTGCATCTCATTATCGACTCTAACCTATCTGATCAAACTCGCTCTGTTCAGGCTGGGGAAATGAAGGAAGAGGATTTTCAAGTAGAACCCATGCGGGGCATGGAGAAGCAACCTTTGGCAGGTCGGACGATATGCGCTACCTCATGGATCGAATGTGGATCTTATTATGCGGCAACTGTAGGGGAACTCGTGTCGAGCAAAGCACGCCGACCTCGATATTTCAGTCGTCTCGATTTTGATGAGAGATATTAGGATCTCTAAATCTTGTACTGGTGATCGGGCATGAAGACCCACCTGGCAATGTATGTGAGTGGTGCTTGACCTATAAGAAAAGTCAAGGTGGAGTGTCAGCAACCAGAAACACCCATATGAAAATGAGAACGGACTTTCATGGATTTTGTCGCTAGTCTACCTAAAACTCAAAACGAAAACATTATTGTTATCATCTGGGTGATCGTCGATTGCCTCACGTAACCAGCACACTTTCTTGCAATCAAGGAAACTGACGAGTCTTCACAACTTGTGAATATCTCTCTTGGAGAGGCGGTTGTTAGGCACGAGGTGCCAACTCCTATTACTTTTGAGTTTAATCTATACCTGACTTATGATAGGCAGTATACAACACTCTTGGCTAACGTATAGACATGAGCATTACTCAGCATCATAGGACAACAGTTGGAGTCAGCGAACCTTTGAAGACATGCTGCGAGCATGTATGTGAATGACTTAGTAAAAATTTGAAAAGGACGCCTACCTATGGTTGACTTTACTGCAACAGTTACTATTCTAGTATTTAGGCAGCTCTGGCTGAAGCATTGCATGGACGATAATGCCAATCTCATTGTCAGACTAAGGAGGGTGACAACCTAATCGCAGATCCAGGATTTGTACTCAAACCCCTTGGGAAGCTGTAAGCTTAGGAAACACTGGGAGTTCGCTGTGGGCGAACGTATCATCATCAAAAGTCTTATCCTGGGAGGGTGTGGAACGCTTGGGAAGCGTGGCTAGCTTAACTGACGTCGCAATGGATCATTCAACAGTCTGAGAAGAATCGGTAACGTAAACTTAGTCGAATTCCAATTGTGAGTGTTCGTTGGAACTCAAGACGTGGACCAGAGTTCACGTGGGAGCGCGCGGATCAGATGGAGCTTAAGTATCCTCAACTCTTTCCTGTTGACCAGTCAAATTCGGATACTACTGGTCAATTTCGGGACGAAATTCCTCTTCAAGTTGGGGATGATGTGACACCTGGGGAAAACCTGCGACAATCTTGATCTATCACTTCGCTTCTCGGTGCTAACTTATCAAATTTCGGGACGAAATTCCTCTTCAAGTTGGGGATGATGTGACACCTGGGGAAAACCTGCGACAATCTTGATCTATCACTTCGCTTCTCAGTGCTAACTTATCAAATTTCGGGACGAAATTTCTTTCAAGTTGGGGATGATGTGACAACCCGGACTTTCGAGGTCTGTATCGTTTAATCTTGTGATTCTATTTTTTTCTCGTTATTCATCCCTCTCCTTTGGGCTGAACGTTTTGTGCTAGTATTAAACTTTGCTAAATTATAAGACTCGTATCCCTTGTGTTTGGGCCGAACATGTTGGGCCGCATCTTGTCGCACACACACTCCGCATTGGGCCGGCTAATGTAAGTCCATACACACACTCGAAATCAACTTGACTCGAAATCAACTTGAATATGTGTGGGCTCCGTAATTACATTTGGGCCTGATCGAGCCCAAGTGGGTTATTTTGATTAGGCCGGTCATTATTTCAGCATATATACATATTTTAGAAGCGTAACATGTTAACACAAATAACCCTAATATACCAGAACCCTAGGCTTTTCCCCCTAATTACATGATCGCTGTAATAGACCCCCCCCATTCGAGGCAACATCATCGCATGCGAACAAGTTCACTGGTTAGTGATTCGGTGTTTTTGTTAAGTTTAATTGTATAATCTTGTTTATGTAATCTTGATCGCATGAAAGTGTACGTGTATAATCTTGTTTAGTGAATCCTCATGAATAATTCGTACTAATGATCTTGTTGTGTATGATCCGGACCGTAGGGAAAGTGTATGTGATCGTATTTATGAATCTTCATGCTTAATTTGTATTGGATATTAAATGATTATGATAATTATTTGTTGGTCAGTTAACATATTATTGATGGTAACGTGATTATATAAGTTGGTAAGTGTTTATGCATAAAAGTTGGATGACTGATGATCAGTGATGATATGTAGGAACTAGGGTAGGGTTGCATGACTAGACTGCATAATCTGATTTTGTGCCGTAATCCTGAAAGTAACTTTGTTTGGCTGACACCATGTAACTTCTACTGGAGCAAAGCTATTAAAAGGGTTGGGTAATTAATGGACTGGCAAAGTTGATTAACATTTGACTTAGTGGGCCGGTAGAGTATCACATGCAATCCTCAATGATTAACACCAATGGCCGACAATCTTTAAGTTTGCACATGCATAGATATATATTTGTTTTGGGCTGGTTAGTTGGAATTAATTGGCTGGTAAACATATATAGTAGTGGGTCGATTTATTGAAATAAATAGCATATACCTTCATTGGGCTGCACTCACTGAAATAAAACATAGGTGACATTTAATGGGCTGATGAGTCCAGTAACATGGGCCGATTAATTGTAAGTCTAATTGCATATAAATGAGCTGATCTATATTGTATTATGAGATATTGGGCTTGACACATGTGGTGAGATCAGCAAGGTTAAGTGAACTGCATTAGATTGATATGTGAAATTAGGTTTGCCATGTTATTGGATTGCATATCGTTTGTAGAATTATTGTGACATGGGCCGCATAGGGGGTAATGGATACCCGAACCAGGGACTTGGGTATGACTAACTTGCTATGTGGATTTGCAATGTGTTAAATGGTATTCATGATTAAATATATACAATAGGTTAAGAAACATAAACTTGTAATATGAATTTGCGCATGACCTGAAAACCTACTACATGATGACCATGAACTGTTATGTGTATGATTGATTGTTTGGTATTATGTTGTGCTAGTACGTTACTGGTATTGTATGTGCAAAGAGAAGGTGATCTATGTGTTTATGAAACTGACTGTCTTTGGTAACCACGGTAGGGTATGGTTGACCAACTTGGAATGGGTAACATAACATGCCGAGCAACCTAAGGTGAATTCACTGCACTTTTCTAAGCATGCGTCCCGGTGGTTTGGGACATCTGGTAAACGTTTCTAAAGGGAATACTGGGTAAACTGTTTAATTGGGATGTTGGTTATTGAACACAGTATAAATCATGTAAGACCCCGTACATCTACCGTGTTGCTAAAGAAGGAACGAGGTATTTAGTTGATAGCGCTATTAGGTTTGGCATCCTCACACCGGGCCGAAAGGACGGGCGTGAACTAATTACCTGGACTTCATGACCAATGCCTAGTTAGAGGCATTGGGGTTGGGCATTCACATCGTGTACATATAAGACCCCTTACATCTATTCAAGGTTGTTTGATACCTTGACATCATGACCAATGCCTAAATAGAGGCATTGGGGTTGGGCATTCACATCTAGTCGCCACATATGGTAATCGAGTTAATAACAACATCAAATCAAATCGTTAAACTGTTTTATACACTTATCTGGTAACTAAACGCGTTAACAAAACTTTGAACTCACCAGCGTCGTCTGACACACTTGTCTGCATGCTTGTAGGTCGTTTGATGTCTTGGATTGGAACTTGCTGTCTGGAGTAGCTGGAGTGGTCACGGTCGATTGGAGGGATTCATGTGATTGAACTATTGATATCATACATTGGTTTTTGAAACAGTTTAACATTGGTTTACTATTTGCTTCCGCTGAACATGTTGGTTTTCATTTAAACTCGTTGATGAAATTTTACATTAATAATTAAAGATTTTATTTGAAACTTGTATACGTTCAATGTAGTTAGTGGCTCGTTATTGGTACGTCACACGTCTAACAGGGACATTCCCCAGGTGGTATTTTGGGGGTGTGACAAAAACTGTAATTGCTGAAAGTTTGTGCGGTTTAGACAGGGCCAGGCGGCCCGCCTGGGTTTTGTGTGCTTTCTAACGCGGGCCGCATCAGACAAACAGACCAGATTTAATGATTCTGATCCACTTGCATTGGCCTTTCGATCACCCAAAGGGCAACGACACGTGTCAAATTCCTATGGTGGGGGCAAAATAAGGCACCACAACTTTGCGACAAGTGTACGGCTTGGATCGTGGCACGACATTCAAGAAACGATCCTAACGGTCTTGCTTTTCCTATAAATACCCCCCCCCTTTTGGTTAAAAACCCACAAAATCTGATCTAAAGCTCTAAGTTGAGGCCTTTACTTCATACCTGAGCCCCTGGATCGAGATTAGCTTTCAGGGACCCTTCGTAAGTGTTCTTTCGTTCTTTTATTCGCTTTTCGAGTCCGAAAGTTAGAGTTTTGTTTGACTTTCTTCGTTGACCAGCCTATGGTCAACACAAAGTTCATTGGAACTTCATAACGTGAGTGTGATCACGATGGTTATAGTCCATAGCGACTATACCTACTGATTACCACGTTATCTAGGCTCAGTGATGAGTCATAGTTTCGGCCAAAATGCGCATTCTTGCGTATTTTGTAACCAAACTACTCGTGAGCATGAAAGCCGTTTGTTTTGATGCCAAACCTGTTTTCTAAACTTAGTTAAGCATGTTCTAACATGCTTAGCTCGTCACTTTTAGTACAGTGCTTATATAGGGTCGTAAGGTAAGCGATCTAAACCATCGCTTATACTTTCGAACCCGACCCATTTGGTCGATCATTAGGATCCGAACAAACACATTAGGTGACCATAGCTGTAACCTTCCGAGGTTATACCTTGTGGTCACGATGTTAGGCGTTCCAAACGCGTTCTACGCGAACGACGCGTTAAGGTAGCATAAGCTACCTAAACGGCTCGTAATGGACCGTAAGCACTTAGGTTAGGTTTCATTTTAGTATGTAGGCTTTATTAAACCATATTACACGAGTCTCCATACTCGTTTGGTTTACGAACCCGCATACTATCCGATCCTTCCGATTTAGGTCCGGTATATTAACATAGCTACCTATTAGGTACCGTTTGATATTCCGTGATCTCTAGCATTATTTGGTTATTATACAAGAACTTCAAAGCAATCTCAGGTGAGTACATTGAACCCCTCTTTTACTGTTTTCCAAACTGTTTTGGGGTGAAATACATGTGCCTACTTGTTACTTTCATGCTTTCTATGTTTTCACATCATATACTTGCTATGTTCGTTAGTACATTATAGCACATGATTTCATTACATTTCATGCTATGTATGCCCATTGTGTGCGTACTTAGTACATTGTTTTACATTACATTTCTGCTATGTATTTTGACTGAGCATGCTAGTACATTGATTTACATGACTTTTATGCTATGTATGCCCATTGTGTGCGTACTTAGTACATCATTTTACACTACATTTCATGCTACGTATGCCCATTGTGTGCGTACTTAGTACAATTATTCATCACATGCCTACATTTCGGTATGACATTTGGGTTGTTTACATGGAACAATACATTCATTAACATTAGCTACGCCATTCGTTAGTAGGTAGTGGTACCATAGGAATTGACAACCCCCGTTCCTGAAATCCTGGGTTTGTTTGGATTGGAAGGAATGACCGAATTCGATATACATAACTTAGATAAACCTTTAATTTGTTTAAGGGTTTATCGCCACAGTCTCAAGGCTTGGATGTATGCATTTTCACAATACCGTAAAAATGTCACACCCCCAAAATCCCATACTGCGGAGTACCACCGCTTCGGAGCGTGACATGACCAGGATCAAGCCATCAATCATATCAAACATAGCATTTAATAATATTAAAAGTGATTAATGTAGTTCATCATGACATGATTGATGTTTCAAAACCAAACATTGTTTAAGTAGCGGAAGCATAGTAATATAATCTCAAAATAGTTATAAGTTCAATTAACGTTCATGATCCGTATCCCTCAACGACCTGCTCCTCCCTGTGCAAGCTCCGTAATGTACCTAAGGTCCTGCAAGGCATGCAGCAAATAATCAACAAACTAGTTGAGCGAGTTCACAGGAAGTAAGTGCGTAATAGTAAAGCGTAAGTTCATCTAGTGGGGGTTTCCCATGTATATACTACTGGTGAGGGATTCTCACGTTTATCCTTTATAATGGGGGATTCCCATTATGGTACTTACTAGACTAGTGCAACCATGTGTTCTTCTTAAACCGAGAACAGGAATACGTACTGGGTCACGTAGGCTTTACGTGACGTGCCCTTCCCCGAGGACAGTGGTACGCGTGGGGGCTATGCAGGATTTACACAGCGTGTCCTTCCGACCCGGAAGACAGTAGAGGGTATTGGGTTACGCAAGATTTACGTAACGTGTCCTCCCGACCCGGGAGACAAATGGCAATTACTGGGTTACGCAGGATTTACGTAACGTGTCCTGACTATCCTGAGGACGATGGTCTATAGTCTAGTGAATGCGTAAGTACGAGTAATCATTCCATATCAACATTTCCAACCCAATTCCCAACCCGGGAATCCCATGCCTTGGCTGTGTGAACTCACCTTGGTTTGCTCGGCAGATACACAAAGAGTACAGGTAAGCTAGTAAATGGTCAACCACGTCCTATCATGGTTATAATACAAGTCAGGTTTTGACTTAGATAGTATATGTTGGTTTCATACAAGTTAACATGTTACTGGCACGTATAATTCATGACAACACGTAGCAGACAAGTAATCCATTTAACCTGGGTACTAACATCAGCCCAATAATAATCTGGCCCAATAAAAGTCCAATGGCATACGTGGCTCAAATAAAACGCATACCAGTCCAATTAGCAGTCAATTGCATAAGTCCAAAAGGTTTGGCCCAGAATGATTGGGCCCGTGACAGTGTAGGCCCAAAACGGAGTATGAGCATAACTGGCCTCGAGTCGCAACCGGCGATCTCGAGTCGCAACAGGGGGTTACGAGTCGCAACAGGACCCGCAACGGTGGTTTCGGCTCGACATGGTCCGGTTACAAGTCGCAACGGGACTCGCAACCTCGGTCTCGGCTTGTCATGGTCTGGTTACGAGTCGCAACGGAACTCGCAACCGTGGTTTCGGTTCATGCTGTTGTGGTCTCGAGTCGGGATCATGAGGTCTCGACTCGCAAATCTGTGTCGCAACCAAGTGTGTAACTGGTTTCCATAATTCATGCAACAATTATTCCGTGATTCTAGCAAACATCCTTGGCAGTTTCGGAAACAGATCAAATCACAATTATTCCAAAATCAAACACATTCAACCTGTTCATATCATATTCAAGAATAACCATCCTAACATTCATACGGATCTAAGTAAATTATTCGGGTTTAACATAAATCAACCGGTTACATGCACACTACCAATTATCATGCAATAATCCAAGTATAAAACATGGTGGCCGATTAACAAAACCTAATCAATTATCATCAAATCAATCATCATCTTATAAACATACATGAGCCGATTTCAAACACCTTATCATGAACAATTTATCACCCTCTACCCTTAATCACCACATGAAGCATGCAAATCACAGCATTCACAAACATGAAATCGGTGGAATATAATACTAACCGAGGTGAGGAAAAGGAATGGCCCGAATTCCAACCCAAAAGCTTGATGTTCGGCTGTCTTGGTCTCGGTTCCGGTTGCGAGAGAGAGAGAGAGAGAGACGAGAGAGAGAAGTAGGGTTGTGTGTGTTTGTGTTCTTGTGTAACAAATGAGAAACAACACCCTTAGGGTGTTTGTTTGTTCACGTAGAAGAGAAGTGGGCCGGCCCATCACGGCTGCCCCTTCTGGTCCGATTTCAAGAAGTGGCCCGAATGGGCTTGTGACCGGTTGAGCCTTGTGCGATCAAGTGTGGGTGTGCGGTCGGATCGTTAACAACATACATACATACAATCACATAACATATAGCACAAAGCACATAATAACATAACGTTCATTTAAATCAAAGCTCGTATAATCATAACACGTTCACATACGTTACACAACGATAGGTCTAAAGTTCGAGTTGTCACAATAAATGTTTGTATCAGTATAGCATGCATTGTTCCACAATACATAACGTTGATTTAAACCATGTTTTACTTCAATACCTTGTTTTGTGCATTTTACATATGGTTTAGTTGATACATCTCACTTACCATACAAGATATATTTTGGGTACACATTACATGATCTACATTAAACATAAACATTTTGACATTGATATACATACATGGTGGTTTACATTGAACATAGACATTTCGATATGGTTTACACAATAACACTTGACAATTGGTTTATACATGAACAATTTACATGGTGGTTGGTTTGGGTAAATGGTTTGAGAAACGTGGCGTATGTAATATGGTGCAAACATGGTGGATACGCCGCTGGTACTTCCTATATATAAATGCTTGTATAATATTACATATTTTAGCGTTATCTAAATCATTTCAGTTTAGACATATTACGTTTTACACAAATAACATATTCTTCACAAGACATTATTTTTACAAACAACTTATCTTATACAAACTCATTTTACTAGGTTATTCATTTAACCTTACACTTCATTTATACATATCATCTGATCTTATCGTTTTTCATACGATTTACAAAACAAAACAATTTACAAGGTTCATGACTGACTGTTATTGAACGTTTTCTTTAAACTTAAGTCACGAATCCCTTTTTCACAAAACCTATGTATCTCACAGGCATTTTTATGCTGACGTACCTACTTTCACATGTGTTTTCAAGAGCTGTTGCTTAGGATGATGATTGTGACACTAGGGCGGACATGTGCCTTAGAGACATAAAACGAAGATAGACTAGTTTAATTATGTTATAAATTATTTATTTCCTGTTTAAAGACAATGTAATACGCTTGTTTGATAAATAAAATGTAACTTTAATTTCCATGGTTATGAAACAATTAATTCTGTCCCAACACTCCCCGGCGTTTCAGCCGCGGTTGCATGTTATACGCGGCCGGGGTGTGACAATAACACACGGTACACACTAAACACAAGGCATAACATTAAACTCCCACTAATTAACTTATTTACCCACAAATTAACATCTTACCACCCCCCCCCCCCCAATGTGGTAACCGTCCCCATGGGACCCACACCACAAGATTTTTATAAATCTTGCAAATCCCCATGTGATTACCTAGGAAATATAAAGATCATGCATGTACTTACACCACCCTAACTCTTACCCTTAGCACCCTTAACTAATCACCATTCACCAAATAAGTTACACTAAACCCCCCAATTTCTTGGCTGATTTTCGGCTCCCATGGCCCACCCCACAAGATTTCTTAAATCTTGTGCTTTCCCTATGTAAACTCATTAGAGATTATGAATGATGATGCTTGTACTTATGTTGACATGTGATCCAATGGATAAAGGGGATTGCATTACAAATAACCACCACCATTTTCATTACTCACCCACACAAAACATTCCCTTCTTCCTTCCCCATTAAAAGCTTCGGCCGAACCCCCTTGTCACCACCATTTTTCTATTGATTATGATACAAGTATTCCAAGACTGATTCAAGGTGCACAAAGGTGAATCACGAAGTGTGGAGCTCACAGATTGTCAAGGACCTCTCTAGATTGCTTTTATCCACCCGTTTTCTCTAGTGTTTCTTCCCTAGCTTAAAAGCTAGTAGTAAGCTTCTTCATCCTCATTTACTTCATATTTATGATGGTTAATAGTTATGTTGTGATGAAAATACATGAACATTAAAAGATCATGAACACAAGACTTGAACATAAACTAACTTGATGATGAAATATTGTTAAAATGAAGAAGTAATGTTAAGTATGATGTTGTTTTGTTTATTTGGTGATTGCTAGTAATAGGATGTTTAACATCATGGTTGAACTTGTTAAGGTAAGATTAAAAACTTAAGTTAACAAGTTCGAAGGTGATTAGTGATCTACATAAAAGAATCACCTCCATGTTTCAACATAAACTTGGTAACATGGTGAGTTCTTGAAAAATAAATGAACTAAGTGAGTAGATGGTCGTATGGACCCGAGGCCTACAAATGCTTTTTCTAGACAAACCAAGTTAAAAGACGGGTTTTTGAAAAGTCAAGATTTTTACACTATTTTTGGAAGAAATAAGTATATGTATACTTGTAAGACGTGAAAATGTGGTAGATGGATATTTTTGTAAAATAAGTTCACAAGTTGTGAACATCTAAAAACCCCGAGAGTAAGATTTTAACAAAAATAAACACACTTGGGAGAGTAACTAAACCCACTAAACACCCCACTAAGTTACTACAAGTTTTTATGAAAAACCAAGTTTTTGTTGTTATGTAAAGTGCATTGTTTTTGCACTTGACTAGTGTAATGTTGTTTGGTAACTTGTTGTTGATTGATTGAATGATTTCCGAAAAGAAAATGATATGCTAATAAGCATGGACACCTCCGATTACAGAGGAAACTCTGGCGAAATTTTCTAAAATTCCAACACTTAGAAAATATTTTTCTAAACAAGTGTCACAAATATATTTTAACTTTGTTTTCAAAATAAACTTCGCCATAGTTTTATTACAAAAATACCAAGTATCGGAGGTTGATTTTACAAATAAAAATGGATAAGTATGTATTTAAAATATATATATATTTTATACAAGACACTTGTGTGAATATGTGCATATTTTGTGAACTAGTTATATTATTTTAGGGTAAAATAATATTACATAATAATTACCATGAAAATTACAACTCCAAAATAATGCCAAAAATATCAAGGAATAAAATATTTAAATTACATGTATAAGATTGTGAAACCGAGCTAGAAAACGTAACTTATGAATTATTCCAGAATATACTCTTACAAATATATTTTTGGTGAAATATTATTTTGGAAACTAAAGAAGTAAAAATATATTATTTTTAGGAAAAATACATATATTTTGGGAATACGTTATTTTGGATAAATAAGTTAAATATATTTTTCCTAAATAGGACTTAAAGTATATTATCTACAAAACTACAAATGTTGCCTAACTATTATTCCTAAAAACAAAATTTAAGTTAAAATAAATATTATTATTTTAACAAGAAGTTACAACTTGGAATAATATCAAAGTAACGTAACTCAAACCCGTAAATACAAAAGCGGACCAGGTTTGAGTTGACGATACGATCCAGGAGACGCACTACTGAGAGTTCATGTCCCCCTTTTCTTTTAACTGTTTTCAGTTTGGGTTATTGGATTTTAATAATCCTAAGTTTCACCTATTGGCCGATAATAATCCCAACTTTAAAAATTTCCTCCAATAATCCCAACTTGTAAAAGTTTGGCCGCCATTGATCCTTTTCAAACATATAAGAATTTGGTCTCCTCAATAGATTCAATTACACCTAGAGACTCCTTAATTGATTTAAGTGCACATATGTTAGAAAAGGATCAATGACGGCCAAATTTTTACAAGTTGGGATTATTGGAGGAAATTTTTAAAGTTGGGATTATTATCGGCGAACAGGTGAAATTTAAGATTATTAAAATCCAATATCCCTTTCAGTTTTTATAAACTTTGGGGGTGAAATACATGTTACCAAAGGATACTTACAATACTATTGGTATGATTAGCCTAGGAAAGAACCATAGATCATGCGATAGGGTAGGCGGATACTTGGGACCATTAATCCTCATATCAGGACCGAGGGGCATGAGTGATAGATCTATTTGGGTGTAGCGAGCCCACACCCATGAGGCCGGGGCGGCCCATAGAGGTGACTATGTCTTCTAGCCGGAAGCCCGGTACAACTTTGCTAGGTTTGAGTCTTCCTACACCGTCACACATATCAGTGGCCTTGCAAACCATTGGTGATCTTTTCCTTGCTTGCAATCATACCGGGACATACATACATTATTTACAAAGGTTTATACATACTCACTTACACATGAACTAGCTCAACTTTTGTTGATTTTTCAAACTACATGTATTTCAGGAAACTAAGGGATCTGGCAAGTGTCTGCACATGTCAAGCTGCGTTGAATAAAGATGTCATCCAGGGTAGTTGGTTTAGGAGGTGTAACCCTTGCCTGGACGGGTTACATGTCTTTAAACCACGTTTTTATTTTAAGTCTTTTGTGGCGTCTTATGAACACGTTCTAAAACAAGTATGGTTTGTAATTTGTCTTAAGTGTCGACATTTTTCAAAACAATAATGTTATGGTATTGTTTAACTTAATGAATGGATGAACATGTCACACCCCCAAAATCCACTTGCGGAGTATCACCGCTTGGGAGCGTGACTGACCAGGATCAAGCCACCAATCATATTGAACATGTAATCAATAAGTAAAAGTAAATGCCATTCAATCACCAATATAAAAGGTGTTCCAAAACATAAGTATGTTATCACTGTTTAGCGGAAGCGTATAAATAAAACCCATTATAATAATGTATCAAATGTCATAAGTGTTTAACAAGACAATCACAATCCAAGCCCACAACGACCAGCTCCTCCCTGTGCAAGCTCCATGTATCTAACGACCTGCAAGGCATGTAACAGAGGATCAACAACTAGTTGAGCGAGTTCACAGAAAGTAATTGCGTAATAGTATATTCGTTTATAACATGTGGCTCTACTGGGCCGATAGTACGTTCTATTGGTGGGGGCTTCCCATGTTGTATAACCACTAGACTATTCGTAACCATATGTGTTCTACATATCCCGAGAACAGTAGGTTTTACGTAAGTATCCTTCACAACCGAGGATAGGGGTACGTGGGGGTTTACGTAGGTTTTACGTAAGTGCCTGACACAACCGAGGCAGTAGTGAGTATAATTTCACGTAGGTTTCACGTGAGTATCCTTCACAACCGAGGATAGCGAGTAGCATAAGTATACGTAGGTTTTACGTATGTGTCCTGCACAACCGAGGACGATGGTATGGTAGTCTAGTAACAGTGTTTGTATGAATCTATTCAACCTTATTTCTTCAATCCCATTCCCAAACCCTGGGAATCCCATGCCTTAGTAAGGGTGTGAACTCACCTTGGTTTGCTCGGTATGCTATGCTCTAGGGTTTATCAAATGTCTAAGTCCGTTACACACGACCTAGGATATGTTGCACATGATACGATGTAAGTGTTTGCATCAAATTAGGGTTTACAAATCCTTGATATTTCGAGTAACTGTGCTTTGTGTGTTTATTGTGTACATGATGATATCACATAGAATGTTCACGCATGCAAGATCATACAGTTGCATTCAGTATCATACGATCATATATAGAATCATACGTCACGTAAACAGTTAATCGTTTTCACGTAATTCATGCGTCGCGTCTTGAACTTCACAGTTTAGTCTAACGTGAATATTAACCTAATGGCCACCGTTAACAAACTTAACATATTAACATCGTTAATGAGCTTAACAATTTAACAGAGTTTGACTTCAATTTCGTCATTCATTCCTTAACAGATCAACATGCTTTTATCATACAACTTAGCTTCAATTTAAATCACACACAAGTAGGACAGGGCCATGCTCTTCTTAAAACTCAGACAAGTGTGTGTGTGGGGGGGGGGCTTCCCCTTGACATAACTCGGACCTTATATCCTTACACAAAAGTCGGACATGTTGCAATATAATAAAGATCGGACAAGGGTATGGGGGTCACAAAACTCAGACATAGGGAGTGGTCACAAAACTCGGACCCCCTCTTGAGTTAAAGGTCGGACATCACCCCCTTAAAGAACTAGGACATCAACACCCCCTTGTAAAGCTCGGACCCTTGGCTCCCTCTCTTAAAGGTCGGACACTAGACCAACTCTTACAAAACTCGGACAAGGAAGCTTATCCATTCAAAAGCTCGGACATCCCTCTCTTATAACAAACTCGGACCAATTCAACATTACAAAATTCAGACAGCATGATATACATAAACCTTGGACTTCATGTTATACATAAACATCGGACAAGAATGCTATTCACAAAACTCAGACAACGAGCACATTTTAAAAGTCGGACTATCATCAATAACAAAACTCTGACTAACATTAATGCGTGAATTCCAATCTTTGCACAGAATCGAGAGATCATAACAGTTACGTTTTCTATGTTCAAGCAAGTCGTGAAACCCTAATTACATACACTGGCAACCCTTTCAATCCTATTATCAATCACAATTGTAGCATATCATGTAACTTGACACAAACAAACCATTACGCAACTAATCATCATCATCATTATTATCACAATTATCCAGAATCAAATCAAAATCACAGAATGTATTATATAAGGAACTAGGGTTTCTATGAACACATAATCAAGAATCAAGAATTGATAATAATCAAGAAATCAATAGACAATTACCTTGTGTTGATTCTAAAGAAAATGTGGAAATCGAAAGTGATGAATGTCTTGTGCCAATGATGGTGGTGATGATGATTCCCAGAGAAAAGTACGTGCTTGGATTTTTGTGAGTATGATTAGTGAACAAGGGATTAGGGTTAAGTATAATTTAGGTTTCACTAATTACTCTATACTACCCTAAGTATTATATTTTACACAAGAACACCATCTCACAACAATTTCACAGTTTCACCACCACGTTTATATATTTGTCAAGTCTTTCAATATTTAACAAACAATCATGCACAATCACACAATACCATTCATTGCATCAAAGCGTATACAAGTCCATAGCAACTAATTGTGCCAATAAACAACTAAACAATAAATGAACGTGCAATAAATGCGAAATAGGAATCTTGGAAATTCGAGTTGTCACATTATCCCCAACTTAAAAGAAATTTCGTCCCGAAATTTAGCATGCGGTTACTGAGGAAGCTAGGTAAGTTGTATCGTTTACTGGTTTTCCTGGGGTGTCACATCATCCCCCGTTGATTTGGAATTTCGTCCCGAAATTCCGCAGTAGGAGCTTCAGCCTCAGTAGTAGTTGCATTGGTTTCGAATAACTGGGGGTACTTTTCTGTCATCTGGTCTTCGCGTTCCCAGGTGTACTCTGGGCCACGTTTGGAGTTCCAACGAACTCGAACAAGAGGGATTCTCTTGTTGTTGAGGACCTTAACATCCCGGTCCGTGATTTCAACTGGCTCCTCGACGAACTGCAACCGCTCGTCGATAGTGAGTTCCTTAAAAGGAACTATGAGGGTCTCATCTGACAGGCACTTCTTTAGATTCGACACGTGAAATACATTGTGAACTGCACCGAGTTCAGCTGGTAGGTTTAGCTTGTAGGCCACTTTGCCTAATTTCTCAATGATCTCGAACGGTCCGACATACCGCGGATTTAGTTTGCCCCGTTTGCCAAAACGAACCACACCCTTCCAGGGTAAGACTTTAAGTAAAACCCGGTCCCCGACCTTAAATTCCAAAGGCTTCCTACGCTTGTCCGCGTAGGCTTTCTGACGGTCGCGTGCTGCCGCCATGCGTTGTCGTATCTGTGCAATCTTTTCCGTGGCGTCCACTACAATCTCTGGACCCGTGATCTGACTGTCCCCCACCTCTGCCCAACAGAGAGGTGACCGGCATTTACGTCCCTACAATGCCTCGAATGGAGCGGCTTGTATGCTGGTGTGATAACTGTTATTATACGAAAACTCCACCAAAGGGAGATGCTTTTCCCAGCCGTTGCCGAAATCAATAACACATGCCCGAAGCATGTCTTCAAGAGTCTGGATCGTTCGCTCAGACTGCCCATCCGTCTGAGGATGATATGCTGTGCTCATGTCTAATCGTGAGCCAAAAGATTTGTGCATCGCTTGCCATAGCTCTGACGTGAATCGTGCATCCCGATCCGAAATGATGGAGGTGGGCACCCCGTGCCTCGAAACAACTTGTTTAAGATAAACGTCCGCGAGAGTGGAGAACTTATCCGTTTCCTTAATAGCCAGGAAGTGTGCAGACTTGGTGAGTCGATCCACGATCACCCATATAGTATCATTCCCACGCTGGGATCTGGGTAGGCCTGTAACAAAATCCATGGAAATTTCTTCCCATTTCCATTGCGGTATCTTGGGCTGCTGAAGTAGGCCCGCTGGTTTCTGATACTCCACTTTGACTTTTGCACACGTCAAACATTTGCCGACGTAAGTTGCTATGTGGGCCTTCACGCTAGGCCACCAATATGTAGTTCTGATGTCGTGATACATTTTATCCGAACCAGGATGTACCGAGTAGCGAGACTTATGAGCTTCATCCATCACAAGTTCTCGTAAACCACCATATAGTGGAACCCAAATACGTCCTGTTACATAGTAGGCGCCGTCTTCCTTTTCTTCTAATCGTTGCCTTGAGCCACGTAAAGCTTCAGCTTTCACGTTTTCGGGCTTTAATGCTTCCATCTGAGCAGTTCGTATTTGTGCAGGAAGACTGGACTGAATAGTGAGCTGCAAGGCTCGTACGCGTCCAGGTAGAGTGTCCTTTCGACTGAGAGCGTCAGCCACAACATTGGCTTTGCCTGGATGATACTTAATAGCGCATTCGTAATCGTTTAAAAGTTCAACCCATCTTCGCTGATGCATATTCAATTCCTTCTGCTTGAAGATATGCTCGAGACTCCTGTGATCGGTGTAAATTGTGCACTTGGTACCGTACAGGTAGTGTCGCCATATCTTAAGTGCAAAAACAATAGGTCCCAGCTCTAAATCGTGCGTCGTGTAGTTCCGTTCGTGAACCTTGAGTTGACGAGAAGCGTAAGCAATAACCTTATCCCGCTGCATCAATACACAACCAAGTCCCTGTATCGACGCGTCACAATAGACCACAAAATCATCCGTGCCCTCTGGCAATGAGAGAATAGGTGCGCTGCAAAGCCTATCCTTTAGGTACTGGAAAACGGTTTCCTGGGAATCTCCCCAACGGTAGGTAACACCTTTCTATGTCAGTAGCGTAAGCAGCTGTGCGATCTTCGAAAAGTCTTTAATGAATCGTCTGTAGTACCCCGCCAAACCCAAGAATTGGCGTATTTCCGTTGGTGTACGCGGTGCAGGCCAGTTCCTGATCGAATCTACCTTGGATGGATCGACATGAATCCCATCCCTGTTCACCACATGGCCTAAGAAGTGGACTTCACGAAGCCAGAAGTCGCATTTTGAAAACTTGGCGTACAATTGTTCCTTTCGAAGAAGTTCCAAGATAAGACGTAAGTGCTGCTCGTGTTCCTCCTGACTCTTGGAGTAGATCAGAATGTCGTCGATGAAGACAATGACGAACTTGTCAAGATAGGGTTTGCACACCCTGTTCATAAGATCCATGAAAACTGCAGGCGCGTTCGTCAGCCCAAATGGCATGACTAGAAACTCGTAGTGACCGTAGCGAGTTCTGAATGCTGTCTTGGAAACGTCCTCATCCCGGACTCTCAGCTGATGATAACCAGACCTTAGATCAATCTTGGAGTAGTAGCTCGACCCTTGCAACTGGTCGAATAAGTCGTCAATACGAGGAAGAGGATAGCGGTTCTTCACTGTGACCTTGTTCATCTCACGGTAGTCTATGCACATCCTGAAAGTGCCATCCTTCTTTTTCACGAATAGTACTGGAGCTCCCCAAGGCGAAGAGCTTGGATGAATGAAGCCCTTATCCAAGAGCTCTTGTAGTTGCTTAGACAGTTCCTCCAGTTCAGTTGGAGCTAAACGATATGGTGCGCGGGCTATTGGTGCTGCTCCTGGAGCTAGTTCAACTTGAAACTCGACCCGGAGATGAGGCGGTAGACCAGGTAAATCTTCAGGAAACACTTGAGGAAATTCACGTACAACTGGAATATCCTCTATTCTTTTCTCTGTCGTCGATGCATCAGTAACAAGTGCCAAAATGGCAGTATGCCCCTTTCGTAAACATTTCTGAGCCTTCAAGAAAGAGATAATGCCAACCACTGCACCACTCTTGTCGCCTTGAACTTCAAGAGGTTCTTTACCCGAACGAGGAATACGAATGATCTTCTCCTTACATAAGATCTCTGCTTGCTGCTTGGACAACCAATCCATGCCGATGACGATGTCGAAACTACCCAGAACTATTGGAATAAGATCAATCGAGAAGGCCTGACCCGCTAGAACGATGTTACAACCCTTGACTACATGCGTGGCTTCTACACTTTTACCATTTGCTAGTTCTACGACATGTTTGGTGTTTAGGGGTGTTGGTGTACGTTTTAACAATTTACTCATTTTCAAAGACATATAACTCGTATCCGCACCCGAATCAAACAAAACAGTAACATAAATATCGTCGAGAAGAAACTTACCTCTAACTACGTTGGGATCATTTCTGGCATCACCCTGCCCCAACACAAATGCACAACCCCTTGCTTCATTGCCGCTGTTGTTCCCACCATTGTTGTTGTTGTTGCCATTTCCCTGATTGTTGTTATTGTTGTTGTTGTTCTGGTTCCTGTTTAGCTGAGGGCAGTGCCTTTTGAAGTGACCTTCAGCACCGCAATGAAAACACCCCTTGTTGCCCTGTTGCTGATTCTGCTGCGCTTGAGGCTGCTGCTGATTCTGGTTAGCAGGCCGAGGGCTTCTACAATCCTTGGCCTTATGACCTATCTTGAGGCATCTTTGACAACGACCCTTATTACACTGGCCACTGTGGTGTCTGTTGCAGTTGTTACACTTTGGGAGGTTCCCTCGATATCCACCCTGCCTGTGGCTGCCTGAGGAGTGCTGACTGGGACTCTGATAACTGTCAGTCTTTCGTTGCTGAACCTGTGACTGAACTGAAGCTGATCCCTTGCTGGAATCCCCATCCCATTTTCTCTTGTTGTCACTGGGAGTAGCAAGTGTAGTAGCAGTGGTAGCGGTAGCAGTAGCGCTGATACGTTTAGGCAGCCTGTTCTGATCCACTGCCTAATCTGTGAGGCGATGCGCAAGGCGTTGAATAGCCTGAATGTTGTCAAGATTAGCCGATGTTACATGGCTCCGAATTTCTGGCGCCAAACCTTTGAGATACAACTCGATACGCTTGATTGGAGGGTCCACCATAGTTGGACATAGCACGGCCAGCTCATTTGACCTTTTGGTATAAGCTTCAATTTCTGACCCAGTCATTTTCAAATGATAAAGTTCATCTTCCAGCTTATGAATGTCTTCCCGAGTGCAGTATTCCCTTTTGATCAGTTCCTTGAAATCATTCCAAGGGGTGGCGTTAGCAGCTGCCAACCCTAAGATCTGCACTTGTGCGTTCCACCAAGTTTGAGCGATCCCCTCTAAAGTACCAGTGGCATATTTCACCCTGCGAGCCTCAGGGCATTCACACATCTCGAACACCGACTCGAGCTTTTCAAACCAGTGGAGGAGTCCAACCGCTCCCTCCGTGCCACTGAACGTGCTAGGACGACAATCCATGAAGTTCTTGAAGGTACACACAAGTTGCTGAACGTGTTGACCTCCTGCGTTTGCAGCTGCAAATGCCGCAGCAACTTGTTCATTGATAAGAGCCGTCAACTGGGCTTGAGTCATGTTAATACGTCCGGCCATTGATCTTCACATCAAAGGCAACATAGGTGAGAAAGGTTCGCGAATAGTGCGATGACAGAAGAGTGTAAGCACACAGGTGTTCTCAAGCAATAACAAGTAGTGAGCAATGAAATCCAAGCATACTACGAGCAAAGTTCTATGCAATTCTAGCATGTAGGCAATAAACATAAACCTTATTACCTAGGATGTTGAGTCTTGCACGTGGAGCGAAGCGTCGTTGTGGATCGTTGAGAGCACTGTTCTGGTTATAGTCTGGTTTTAATAAAAACGTTTTCCCATATTAAAACCAAGTTCTCTATAACCAATGGCTCTGATACCAATCTGTCACACCCCCAAAATCCACTTGCAGAGTATCACCGCTTGGGAGCGTGACTGACCAGGATCAAGCCACCAATCATATTGAACATGTAACCAATAAGTAAAAGTAAATGCCATTCAATCACCAATATAAAAGGTGTTCCAAAACATAAGTATGTTATCACTGTTTAGCGGAAGCGTATAAATAAAACCCATCATAATAATGTATCAAATGTCATAAGTGTTTAACAAGACAATCACGATCCAAGCCCACAACGACCAGCTCCTCCCTGTGCAAGCTCCATGTATCTAACGACCTGCAAGGCATGTAACAGAGGATCAACAACTAGTTGAGCGAGTTCACAGAAAGTAATTGCGTAATAGTATATTCGTTTATAACATGTGGCTCTACTGGGCCGATAGTACGTTCTATTGGTGGGGGCTTCCCATGTTGTATAACCACTAGACTATTCGTAACCATATGTGTTCTACATATCCCGAGAACAGTAGGTTTTACGTAAGTATCCTTCACAACCGAGGATAGGGGTACGTGGGGGTTTACGTAGGTTTTACGTAAGTGCCTGACACAATCGAGGCAGTAGTGAGTATAATTTCACGTAGGTTTCACGTGAGTATCCTTCACAACCGAGGATAGCGAGTAGCATAAGTATACGTAGGTTTTACGTATGTGTCCTACACAACCGAGGACGATGGTATGGTAGTCTAGTAACAGTGTATGTATGAATCTATTCAACCTTATTTCTTCAATCCCATTCCCAAACCCTGGGAATCCCATGCCTTAGTAAGGGTGTGAACTCACCTTGGTTTGCTCGGTATGCTATGCTCTAGGGTTTATCAAATGTCTAAGTCCGTTACACACGACCTAGGATATGTTGCACATGATACGATGTAAGTGTTTGCATCAAATTAGGGTTTACAAATCCTTGATATTTCGAGTAACTGTGCTTTGTGTGTTTATTGTGTACATGATGATATCACATAGAATGTTCACGCTTGCAAGATCATACAGTTGCATTCAGTATCATACGATCATATATAGAATCATACGTCACGTAAACATTTAATCGTTTTCACGTAATTCATGCGTCGCGTCTTGAAATTCACAGTTTAGTCTAACGTGAATATTAACCTAATGGCCACCGTTAACATACTTAACATATTAACATCGTTAATGAGCTTAACAATTTAACAGAGTTTGACTTCAATTTCATCATTCATTCCTTAACAGATCAACATGCTTTTATCATACAACTTAGCTTCAATTTAAATCACACACAAGTAGGACAGGGCCATGCTCTTCTTAAAACTCAGACAAGTGTGTGTGTTGGGGGGGGGGGGCTTCCCCTTGACATAACTCGGACCTTATATCCTTACACAAAAGTCGGACATGTTGCAATATAATAAAGATCGGACAAGGGTATGGGGGTCACAAAACTCGGACATAGGGAGTGGTCACAAAACTTGGACCCCCTCTTGAGTTAAAGGTCGGACATCACCCCCTTAAAGAACTCGGACAAGGTGTTTGGCCTTATTAAAATTCGGACATGGGTGTGGAGGTCACAAAACTCGGACATCAACACCCCCTTGTAAAGCTCGGACCCTTGGCTCCCTCTCTTAAAGGTCGGACACTAGACCAACTCTTACAAAACTCGGACAAGGAAGCTTATCCTTTCAAAAGCTCGGACATCCCTCTCTTATAACAAACTCGGACCAATTCAACATTACAAAACTCAGACAGCATGATATACATAAACCTCGGATTTCATGTTATACATAAACATCGGACAAGAATGCTATTCACAAAACTCAGACAACGAGCACATTTTAAAAGTCGGACTATCATCAATAACAAAACTCTGACTAACATTAATGCGTGAATTCCAATCTTTGCACAGAATCGAGAGATCATAACAGTTACGTTTTCTATGTTCAAGCAAGTCGTGAAACCCTAATTACATACACTGGCCACCCTTTCAATCCTATTATCAATCACAATTGTAGCATATCATGTAACTTGACACAAACAAACCATTACGCAACTAATCATCATCATTATTATCACAATTATCCAGAATCAAATCAAAATCATAGAATGTATTATATAAGGAACTAGGGTTTCTATGAACACATAATCAAGAATCAAGAATTGATAATAATCAAGAAATCAATAGGCAATTACCTTGTGTTGATTCTAAAGAAAATGTGGAAATCAAAAGTGATGAATGTCTTGTGCCAATGATGGTGGTGATGATGATTGCCAGAGAAAAGTACGTGCTTGGATTTTTGTGAGTATGATTAGTGAACAAGGGATTAGGGTTAAGTATAATTTAGGTTTCACTAATTACTCTATACTACCCTAAGTATTATATTTTACACAAGAACACCATCTCACAACAATTTCACAGTTTTCACCACCACGTTTATATATTTGTCAAGTCTTTCAATATTTAACAAACAATCATGCACAATCACACAATACCATTCATTGCATCAAAGCGTATACAAGTCCATAGCAACTAATTGTGCCAATAAACAACTAAACAATAAATGAATGTGCAATAAATGCGAAATAGGAATCTTGGAAATTCGAGTTGTCACATTATCCCCAACTTAAAAGAAATTTCGTCCCGAAATTTAGCATGCGGTTACTGAGGAAGCTAGGTAAGTTGTATCGTTTACTGGTTTTCCTGGGGTGTCACATAATCCCCCCGTTGATTTGGAATTTCGTCCCGAAATTCCGCAGTAGGAGCTTCAGCCTCAGTAGTAGTTGCATTGGTTTCGAATAACTGGGGGTACTTTTCTGTCATCTGGTCTTCGCGTTCCCAGGTGTACTCTGGGCCACGTTTGGAGTTCCAACGAACTCGAACAAGAGGGATTCTCTTGTTTTTGAGGACCTTAACATCCCGGTCCGTGATTTCAACTGGCTCCTCGACGAACTGCAACCGCTCGTCGATAGTGAGTTCCTTAAAAGGAACTATGAGGGTCTCATCTGACAGGCACTTCTTCAGATTCGACACGTGAAATACATTGTGAACTGCACCGAGTTCAGCTGGTAGGTTTAGCTTGTAGGTCACTTTGCCTATTTTCTCAATGATCTCGAACGGTCCGACATACCGCGGATTTAGTTTGCGCCGTTTGCCAAAACGAACCACAACCTTCCACGGTGAGACTTTAAGTAAAACCCGGTCCCCGACCTGAAATTCCAAAGGCTTCCTACGCTTGTCCGCGTAGGCTTTCTGACGGTCGCGTGCTGCCGCCATGCGTTGTCGTGTCTGTGCAATCTTTTCCGTGGCGTCCACTACAATCTCTAGACCCGTGATCTGACTATCCCCCACCTCTGCCCAACAGAGAGGTGACCGGAATTTACGTCCATACAATGCCTCGAATGGAGCGGCTTGTATGCTGGTGTGATAACTGTTATTATACGAAAACTCCACCAAAGGGAGATGCTTTTCCCAGCCGTTGCCGAAATCAATAACACATGCCCGAAGCATGTCTTCAAGAGTCTGGATCGTTCGCTCAGACTGCCCATCCGTCTGAGGATGATATGCTGTGCTCATGTCTAATCGTGAGCCAAAAGATTTGTGCATCGCTTGCCATAGCTCTGACGTGAATCGTCCATCCCGATCCGAAATGATGGAGGTGGGCACCCCGTGCCTCGAAACAACTTGTTTAAGATAAACGTCTGCGAGAGTGGAGAACTTATCCGTTTCCTTAATAGCCAGGAAGTGTGCAGACTTGGTGAGTCGATCCACGATCACCCATATAGTATCATTCCCACGCTGGGATCTGGGTAGGCCTGTAACAAAATCCATGGAAATTTCTTCCCATTTCCATTGCGGTATCTTGGGCTGCTGAAGTAGGCCCGCTGGTTTCTGATACTCCACTTTGACTTTTGCACACGTCAAACATTTGCCGACGTAAGTTGCTATGTGGGCCTTCATGCTAGGCCACCAATATGTAGTTCTGATGTCGTGATACATTTTATCCGAACCAGGATGTACCGAGTAGTGAGACTTATGAGCTTCATCCATCACAAGTTCTCGTAAACCACCATATAGTGGAACCCAAATACGTCCTGTTACATAGGAGGCGCCGTCTTCCTTTTGTTCTAATCGTTGCCTTGAGCCACGTAAAGCTTCAGCTTTGACGTTTTCGGGCTTTAATGCTTCCATCTGAGCAGTTCGTATTTGTGCAGGAAGACTGGACTGAATAGTGAGCTGTAAGGCTCGTACGCGTCCAGGTAGAGTGTCCTTTCGACTGAGAGCGTCAGCCACAACATTGGCTTTGCCTGGATGATACTTAATAGCGCATTCGTAATCGTTTAAAAGTTCAACCCATCTTCGCTGACGCATATTCAATTCCTTCTGCTTGAAGATATGCTCGAGACTCCTGTGATCGGTGTAAATTGTGCACTTGGTACCGTACAGGTAGTGTCGCCATATCTTAAGTGCAAAAACAACAGCTCCCAGCTCTAAATCGTGCGTCGTGTAGTTCCGTTCATGAACCTTGAGTTGACGAGAAGCGTAAGCAATAACCTTATCCCGCTGCATCAATACACAACCAAGTCCCTGTATCGACGCGTCACAATAGACCACAAAATCATCCGTGCCCTCTGGCAATGAGAGAATAGGTGCGCTGCAAAGCCTATCCTTTAGGTACTGGAAAGCGGTTTCCTGGGAATCTCCCCAACGGTAGGTGACACCTTTCTGTGTCAGTAGCGTAAGCGGCTGTGCGATCTTCGAAAAGTCTTTAATGAATCGTCTGTAGTACCCCGCCAAACCCAAGAATTGGCGTATTTCCGTTGGTGTACGCGGTGCAGGCCAGTTCCTGATCGAATCTACCTTGGATGGATCGACATGAATCCCATCCCTGTTCACCACATGGCCTAAGAAGTGGACTTCACGAAGCCAGAAGTTGCATTTTGAAAACTTGGCGTACAATTGTTCCTTTCGAAGAAGTTCCAAGATAAGACGTAAGTGCTGCTCGTGTTCCTCCTGACTCTTGGAGTAGATCAGAATGTCGTCGATGAAGACAATGACGAACTTGTCAAGATAGGGTTTGCACACCCTGTTCATAAGATCCATGAAAACTGCAGGCGCGTTCGTCAGCCCAAATGGCATGACAAGAAACTCGTAGTGACCGTAGCGAGTTCTTAATGCTGTCCTGGAAACGTCCTCATCCCGGACTCTCAGCTGATGATAACCAGACCTTAGATCAATCTTAGAGTAGTAGCTCGACCCTTGCAACTGGTCGAATAAGTCGTCAATACGAGGAAGAGGATAGCTGTTCTTCACTGTGACCTTGTTCAGCTCACGGTAGTCTATGCACATCCTGAAAGTGCCATCCTTCTTTTTCACGAATAGTACTGGAGCTCCCCAAGGCGAAGAACTTGGATGAATGAAGCCCTTATCCAAGAGCTCTTGTAGTTGCTTAGACAGTTCCTCCAGTTCAGTTGGAGCTAAACGATATGGTGCGCGGGCTATTGGTGCTGCTCCTTGAGCTAGTTCAACTTGAAACTCGACCTGGCGATGAGGCGGTAGACCAGGTAAATCTTCAGGAAACACTTGAGGAAATTCACGTACAACTGGAATATCCTCTATTCTTTTCTCTGTCGTCGATGCATCAGTAACAAGTGCCAAAATGGCAGTATGCCCCTTTCGTAAACATTTCTGAGCCTTCAAGAAAGAGATAATGCCAACCACTGCACCACTCTTGTCGCCTTGAACTTCAAGAGGTTCTTTACCCGAACGAGGAATACGAATGATCTTCTCCTTACATAAGATCTCTGCTTGCTGCTTGGACAACCAATCCATGCCGATGACGATGTCGAAACTACCCAGAACTATTGGAATAAGATCAATCGAGAAGGCCTGACCCGCTAGAACGATGTTACAACCCTTGACTACATGCGTGGCTTCTACACTTTTACCATTTGCTAGTTCTACGACATGTTTGGTGTTTAGGGGTGTTGGTGTACGTTTTAACAATTTACTCATTTTCAAAGACATATAACTCGTATCCGCACCCGAATCAAACAAAACAGTAACATAAATATCGTCGAGAAGAAACTTACCTATAACTACGTTGGGATCATTTCTGGCATCACCCTGCCCCAACACAAATGCACAACCCCTTGCTTCATTGCCGCTGTTGTTCCCACCATTGTTGTTGTTGTTGCCATTTCCCTGATTGTTGTTATTGTTGTTGTTGTTCTGGTTCCTGTTTAGCTGAGGGCAGTGCCTTTTGAAGTGACCTTCAGCACCGCAATGAAAACACCCCTTGTTGCCCTGTTGCTGGTTCTGTTGCGCTTGAGGCTGCTGCTGATTCTGGTTAGCAGGCCGAGGGCTTCTACAATCCTTGGCCTTATGACCTATCTTGAGGCATCTTTGACAACGACCCTTGTTACACTGGCCACTGTGGTGTCTGTTGCAGTTGTTACACTTTGGGAGATTCCCTCGATATCCACCCTGCCTGTGGCTGCCTGAGGAGTGCTGACTGGGACTCTGATAATTGTCAGTCTTTCGCTGCTGAACCTGTGACTGAACTGAAGCTGATCCCTTGCTGGAATCCCCATCCCATTTTCTCTTGTTGTCACTGGGAGTAGCAAGTGTAGTAGCAGTGGTAGCGGTAGCAGTAGCGCTGATACGTTTAGGCAGCCTGTTCTGATCCACTGCCTGATCTGTGAGGCGATGCGCAAGGCGTTGAATAGCCTGAATGTTGTCAAGATTAGCCGATGTTACATGGCTCTGAATTTCTGGCGCCAAACCTTTGAGATACAACTCGATACGCTTGATTGGAGGGTCCACCATAGTTGGACATAGCACAGCCAGCTCATTTGACCTTTTGGTATAAGCTTCAATTTCTGACCCAGTCATTTTCAAATGATAAAGTTCATCTTCCAGCTTATGAATGTCTTCCCGAGTGCAGTATTCCCTTTTGATCAGTTCCTTGAAATCATTCCAAGGGGTGGCGTTAGCAGCTGCCAACCCTAAGATCTCACTTGTGCGTTCCACCAAGTTAGAGCGATCCCCTCTAAAATACCAGTGGCATATTTCACCCTGCGAGCCTCAGGGCATTCACACATCTCGAACACCGACTCGAGCTTTTCAAACCAGTGGAGGAGTCCAACCGCTCCCTCCGTGCCACTGAACGTGCTAGGACGACAATCCATGAAGTTCTTGAAGGTACACACAGGTTGGGGAACGTGTTGACCTCCTGCGTTTGCAGCTGCAAGTGCCGCAGAAACATGTTCATTGATAAGAGCCGTCAACTGGGCTTAAGTCATGTTAATACGTCCGGCCATTGATCTTCACAACAAAGGCAACATAGGTGAGAAAGGTTCGCGAATAGTGCGATGACAGAAGAGTGTAAGCACACAGGTGTTCTCAAGCAATAACAAGTAGTGAGCAATGAAATCCAAGCATACTACGAGCAAAGTTCTATGCAATTCTAGCATGTAGGCAATAAACATAAACCTTATTACCTAGGATGTTGAGTCTTGCACGTGGAGCGAAGCGTCGTTGTGGATCGTTGAGAGCACTCTTCTGGTTATAGTCTGGTTTTAATAAAAACGTTTTCCCATATTAAAACCAAGTTCTCTATAACCAATGGCTCTGATACCAATCTGTCACACCCCCAAAATCCACTTGCGGAGTATCACCGCTTGGGAGCGTGACTGACCAGGATCAAGCCACCAATCATATTGAACATGTAATCAATAAGTAAAAGTAAATGCCATTCAATCACCAATATAAAAGGTGTTCCAAAACATAAGTATGTTATCACTGTTTAGCGGAAGCGTATAAATAAAACCCATCATAATAATGTATCAAATGTCATAAGTGTTTAACAAGACAATCACGATCCAAGCCCACAACGACCAGCTCCTCCCTGTGCAAGCTCCATGTATCTAACGACCTGCAAGGCATGTAACAGAGGATCAACAACTAGTTGAGCGAGTTCACAGAAAGTAATTGCGTAATAGTATATTCGTTTATAACATGTGGCTCTACTGGGCCGATAGTACGTTCTATTGGTGGGGGCTTCCCATGTTGTATAACCACTAGACTATTCGTAACCATATGTGTTCTACATATCCCGAGAACAGTAGGTTTTACGTAAGTATCCTTCACAACCGAGGATAGGGGTACGTGGGGGTTTACGTAGGTTTTACATAAGAGCCTGACACAACCGAGGCAGTAGTGAGTATAATTTCACGTAGGTTTCACGTGAGTATCCTTCACAACCGAGGATAGCGAGTAGCATAAGTATACGTAGGTTTTACGTATGTGTCCTGCACAACCAAGGACGATGGTATGGTAGTCTAGTAACAGTGTATGTATGAATCTATTCAACCTTATTTCTTCAATCCCATTCCCAAACCCTGGGAATCCCATGCCTTAGTAAGGGTGTGAACTCACCTTGGTTTGCTCGGTATGCTATGCTCTAGGGTTTATCAAATGTCTAAGTCCGTTACACACGACCTAGGATATGTTGCACATGATACGATGTAAGTGTTTGCATCAAATTAGGGTTTACAAATCCTTGATATTTCGAGTTACTGTGCTTTGTGTGTTTATTGTGTACATGATGATATCACATAGAATGTTCACGCATGCAAGATCATACAGTTGTATTCAGTATCATACGATCATATATAGAATCATACGTCACGTAAACAGTTAATCGTTTTCACGTAATTCATGCGCCGCGTCTTGAACTTCACAGTTTAGTCTAACGTGAATATTAACCTAATGGCCACCGTTAACATACTTAACATATTAACATTGTTAATGAGCTTAACAATTTAACAGAGTTTGACTTCAATTTCATCATTCATTCCTTAACAGATCAACATGCTTTTATCATACAACTTAGCTTCAATTTAAATCACACACAAGTAGGACAGGGCCATGCTCTTCTTAAAACTCAGACAAGTGTGTGTGTGTGGGGGGGGGGGGGGCTTCCCCTTGACATAACTCGGACCTTATATCCTTACACAAAAGTTGGACATGTTGCAATATAATAAAGATCGGACAAGGGTATGGGGGTCACAAAACTCGGACATAGGGAGTAGTCACAAAACTCGGACCCCCTCTTGAGTTAAAGGTCGGACATCACCCCCTTAAAGAACTCGGACAAGGTGTTTGGCCTTATTAAAATTCGGACATGGGTGTGGAGGTCACAAAACTCGGACATCAACACCCCCTTGTAAAGCTCGGACCCTTGGCTCCCTCTCTTAAAGGTCGGACATTAGACCAACTCTTACAAAACTCGGACAAGGAAGCTTATCCTTTCAAAAGCTCGGACATCCCTCTCTTATAACAAACTCGGACCAATTCAACATTACAAAACTCAGACAACATGATATACATAAACCTCGGACTTCATGTTATACATAAACATCGGACAAGAATGCTATTCACAAAACTCAGACAACGAGCACATTTTAAAAGTCGGACTATCATCAATAACAAAACTCTGACTAACATTAATGCGTGAATTCCAATCTTTGCACAGAATCGAGAGATCATAACAGTTACGTTTTCTATGTTCAAGCAAGTCGTGAAACCCTAATTACATACACTGGCAACCCTTTCAATCCTATTATCAATCACAATTGTAGCATATCATGTAACTTGACATAAACAAACCATTACGCAACTAATCATCATCATTATTATCACAATTATCCAGAATCAAATCAAAATCACAGAATGTATTATATAAGGAACTAGGGTTTCTATGAACACATAATCAATAGACAATTACCTTGTGTTGATTCTAAAGAAAATGTGGAAATCGAAAGTGATGAATGTCTTGTGCCAATGATGGTGGTGATGATGATTGCCAGAGAAAAGTACGTGCTTGGATTTTTGTGAGTATGATTAGTGAACAAGGGATTAGGGTTAAGTATAATTTAGGTTTCACTAATTTCTCTATACTACCCTAAGTATAATATTTTACACAAGAACACCATCTCACAACAATTTCACAGTTTCACCACCACGTTTATATATTTGTCAAGTCTTTCAATATTTAACAAACAATCATGCACAATCACACAATACCATTCATTGCATCAAAGCGTATGCAAGTCCATAGCAACTAATTGTGCCAATAAACAACTAAACAATAAATGAACGTGCAATAAATGCGAAATAGGAATCTTGGAAATTCGAGTTGTCACAGAACATCTTGGGTTTTATTTTCATATAGCATTGTTATGATTGTTGCTATGGTATTAAGAAGTCACACCAAAATAATCCACGCTTCCGCAAAAGCCAGGGTGTGACAGCTTGATATCAGAGCCTCGATCATAGCGAACTAGGATTCTATCTCGAGTCTAGACTATGATCACTTGGGCTCTCACGGAAACATTTTTACATAGCATACACAAAACGTCCAGATCCAGGGTACAAATACTTTTACAAACAAAAGGCACAAATACACTTTTCAAAATTCATGGTTCAGTCTTAGAGACTGAGGGAGTTCAGCCTTAGAGGCTGGGGAGGTTCAGTCTTAGAGACTGGGGAGGTTCAGTCTTAGAGACTGAGGGAGGTGCAATCTTAGAGATTGGGAAGGTTTAGTCTTAGAGACTGGGAGGTTGGTCTTAGAGACCAGGGATTTAGTCTTAGAGACTGGGAGGTTGGTCTTAGAGACCAGGGATTTAGTCTTAGAGACTGGGAGGTTGGTCTTAGAGACCAGGGATTTAGTCTTAGAGACTGGGAGGTTGGTCTTAGAAACTAGGGAGTTGGTCTTAGAGACCAGGGAGTTTAGTCTAAGAGACTGGGTGGGATAGTCTGGGGAAGACTAAGATGATTACTTGCATTATTGTGACTTACATGCTTATTTGATTATATGTTGATATATGTGCAATTGTCGTGATTCTTTGTTACAGACATCATGTCTTCTTCGAGCGGAGGTTCTGGCACCCTAGACCCCATAGCAGTGGATCCAGATAACCCGATGCCCACAGATCCCGAAGTTTATACATCTGATACTGACAACAGTGATGATGACGATTTCCAGCCCTTTGCTTAGCCCGGCCTCGGGGACAATGTTCAGCTCGCTGATGGCATTCTAGATGGGGATCTACCCCTCTTGCAGATCCCTGCACCTGTTCCACTCGCTGCATTTCCCATGGCGGATTTGCCTCTCGATTATGTGTCAGATGACGACATACCTTCTGCTGATATTCTTGTTGTTGCCCCTGTCGATGAGCTTCCTGAGATGGAGGTTCTCTCTGATTCGTCCGATTCAGACTCTTTCGAGTCAGTAGCATCTTATACTCTCCACGCAGCAGGGCTACGACGATACCCCACCGACTCAGATTCAGATATGGCTATGTCAGCCACATCTGATCATGATTTTGACCTTGCTGATGACCCCGATCATGATTTCGACCTTGCTGATGACCCTGATCACGAGTTTGATCTTGCTGATGACGTCGAGCCTGAGATGGACCATGCTCCTGATGAGCAGCCATTCGAGGCTCCTGTTGTTCCTGTTGCCCCTGATGTTCCTGTTGCTCCTGTTGTTCCTGTTGCTCCTGATGTTCCTGTTGTTCCTGTTGCTCCTGTTGCTCCTATCGATCAGCCCCCTGTTATACCCGTTGATCTAGATCCAGCCCCAGCTGACCTTGTCCCATTGCCAGATCATGACCCCATTTTTTCTGAGATACATGATATTGCACCGATATTACCTGATCCAGTTCTTATGTTTGATGACCATGCTCCGTTTGCCACCGACATCGACCCGAGATACGCTGACACCCACAATGGGTGGATCGACGATGATGACTATCCCCCATATGTTAGACCTGTCACTCCTTCCCGTGCACACATCTCTGCACCGATTGATGTTGCCCCCCATGTTCCCTATGTGTCAGATATCCATCGTACCGACCATCCTATCACTTTCCTCCAGGACATTCCTCCACCTCGTCCTGGGGACGGCTCATCGAGGCAGCAGCCTGCTTTTGTCCCGCCTGTGTCGTCAGCTATACCATTCATGTCTCAGTTTCCTCGCACTACAGCACCTTTTGCACATATGGGCGAGCCATTTTTGTGGTCATCGTCCAATGTTATGCCCCTGTCAGACCCATATCATCCGTTTCATGTCGGATATACCACAGAGGACATACTTATATCCCTGCAGCTACAGCAGGATGCTTTGAGTCGTCGGGTTCAGGAGTTAGAGAGGACTCCACGTCCTCTCCCATGTCACTGTCAGACTCCTTTTGCCGCACCACACGCTCCCCTTCCACTACCCCCTGATTCGGATATTCGTTTCCTCACCTCTGAGCAGCAGATTGCCTACTTGCTGCGCGTCATCCATCCTCTTGAGGAGGACTGGGTGCGTTTGCGCCGTTTGATTCTCTTCCCTCCTCCTCCTCCTCCGCCATCAGCGTAGCTATATTTTTGGTTTGGTTCAGGTAGGTTGTTTTGCTGAGAAAGTCGCAATTGGGCCAGCATACGAAGACTTTTGGAAGTCCACACTTTTGTATATGATTTGTGTAGACTGAGTTGTATTTTGGGGGTGATGTAACCCTATGATCTTATTTTGGAATTATGATGTACTGTAAAACATGTAAAACTATATTGTGGTCATGATTAATGAAAGCTCAATGGCAATGTTCTCACTACATGCTTTATTGAATTATTTGTTTTATAACATGGGATGTTATGTGTAATGTGATTGATGGATGTTATTACATATGCACATTTACTATTCTCACTATGACCTGACCGATATGATCTTCTTTTAGAAGATGCCTCCTGTAACACCTCGAATTTTTGTGTCCAATGATGTGTTAACACGTGTCATTTGTTTACACGTGGCATCTATAATAAATAAAGGACTAATTTTGACAAACCTTGAAAGTATATAAATTCGAGGGTTATAAAATGTCAACAAGGGTAAATATACTGTATAGTATCCCTAAATAATGCTTAAACCTTCAAACGAATAAATTATAGATCGTACAAAAACAAAACGCGGAAGAAAGTGAGAGATTACAAACTACAGGGGTTAACTGTGTCAACATGTTTAATAATACCTCTGAGTGACCCTTTAACGTTCCAAAGACTTTGTAACGGTATTATACCCTCACTAAAATAATATATATGAATTTCGCGAAGTTTCGATATGAAACGAGAAAGTTACGATCGAATTCGTAGAAGAAGGGTTAAAAGCGTCAACAGTGAAAGTTAAGGCTTTCCAATATAATTAATAAATAAACCGGGGACTTAATAGCGCGGGTAAATAACACGAGGCCCCTATCGGTAAATAACCGAGGGCCAAACCGCAAAGTTACCCCTTCAAAACCGAAAGGTCAGGTAAATCATTACGAAAGATTTCGTTATTAATTACCGGATTCTGATAATCATGACAAAAGATTTTAAAAATCTGAAAAACAGACTTCTCGCGACCCGCGTGAAGGTTAGGCTTAAGTGTAAGCGGGCCGCGAGTCTCCTAAATAACACGCCTAATATTTAAACTTTAGGCGACCCGCGTTAAAGTGCATGGGAACTCCCATACGGGCCGCGTAAAGTGCCCAGATGCAGAATTGTTGTAACTACTTGGCTTTTGGAGCTTTTGAACGATCATGAGCCAATAAATGAGGCATGGGCACCCTACATTTGACCCATACACCTTAGGGGACATATGCCCATCATCCATGATCAGTATAGGCTGAGTTGTGATGATCTTGGACCTTAACATTGGCTATAAATAGCAAGGTTGTGAACATAAGTTCATCACACTCAAAACTCACCCATCTGATCATTCCAAGAGCTCTAAAGCATTCCTCTGTGTTCTTAAGTCTTCTCTTAAGCTTCTGTAAGTAATTCAACCTTTGTGGTTCCACATTTGCTTAGTAAATGGCTAAGAAGCAAACCGTCGTAACTACGGTTTGACTTTACAATAAATCAGTAATGGTTCAGTCTTATGACGAATCAAAAGTGGTTATGAGTTGGTATTTATGTGGGTAATAAACCTCTAAAATGGTTCCCCCCTGATCACCACTCTAACTATGTCAAATGTCGAGTCAAACGTGCGGTTAAAAAGTCAACAGAAAGCTATTTTAGCGATTTATGCATAATCTGTAATGTATATGTTATGGAACCTGTTTTGACAATCATAAAACATGATAATAAGTATATAAACCTGTTTGCGCTCGTTTGAATCGATCATTTACTATATTGAACCGGTTCGGAGCCGAAAGTCGCATAAGTTTGACTTTTGCTTTGACTTCAGTTCTGACCCGTTTTAGTGAGGTATAAATATACCTTAGGACTCTCTTAGGACCAGGTCACATGTTGGTATACGCCTCTGTGGTCGGTTCATGAGTTATTCGAGTCTTTTGCGCAATTCCGTCATTCGCCTAAAAGTTGACCGTAACGGCCTTTTAAAATTAAAACGAGTATTTCGGACTCGTGAATGGACCAAAACCTTGCTTGTTAAATTATAAGCATATCCTTAAAGTTTCACGTCAATCCGAGGCCTAGAATGAGAGTTATGCTAAAAGGCGCACTTTTAAGAAAGTTTTGTAATTAACGGCGCAATTAGCATAACGCCCATCTAACCCAAATTTTCGTCACCAAAACTTTTACCCACTGTGGTAAAATAATATTTTGGGAATTTTAAAGATTTTTAATAATTTTTACCTTGCTCATAACCTGCGGTTATGGCTACGGTTCGGTAAATACCGAATATGCCCTTTTTGGCCAAAACGGGAGTTCTACAAGGTCTTTTGACCCGATTCCAGTTGTCACTGATTTTAAATAATAAATAAAGTATTTTAAGCTTTATAAGCTGTTCGGGAAACTCAGATTTCCTGTAGAACTCGAAAAGCCTTTTTAAAGTCTTTAAAATGACCGAAAAGCCCCTACGGGGCATAAGATTAACTTAAACTCATTACGGGCATTACGGAAGGTATCCTACTGATACCAAAACACTTTTAAGGCATATTGACTTAGGAAATAAGCGTACGACTCTCATGGTTAACCGTTTCGCCTATTGCGCGCACGGTTCGGCCTATGAAACTAGTTTTCATACATTAGCCGATACGGGTCAAATTATATTATTTGAACCCCAAAATCCAGAGTATGAACTATAAACCCATATAAAACAAGTCACTGAACTTGTTGGGTCAGAATCATACTCCATTCTCGGTTTTCGCCTTTTCGTGCGAATTAACCATATCTATGTATCGGAATCAACCGGTTTAAGCTACGGCTAATACAAGGACCGTTAGGATTCTAAGAGGTTAATTAAAACCTTCGTTCCAGATTAGGAGCCCCAGTAAAAGCTATCGGTGACTTGATCTAAATTAAGGATTAATACTTGCAAAGGTAAATACTTTAACTTATTTCCCCTATATGGGCTTGGGTTACGGTATATTAATACCGCTTGATTGAGCATTGTATAATTCCATCGCTTAGGTGGTTAATTGATTAAATATGATCGGCTCATTTAAACAGTTTTGTTGCTTATAAGCCTTTGGGGGGTTTAATGACCGTTGTCCCGGATATCCTTGGCATCATTTTACGAAATGGCCACGACGATCGACATCCCGGTGTAGGCGTACACCCGGTATAAAGTGTCGACATTAAAATTAAAAGACGTAGCCGTTGGTTTTTATACTACGGTTTTACGCAAACGTGGTGTGTCTATAAATCTTTAACCCGGCACGACCCGTGCTACTGAACGCATAAAAGAACATGTAAAACGTTCACAAGATCATTATGAATTTTCCCAAGTTATAAAAGAGTTTGTGCCTTGTGCATTCAAATCAATTTTAATAAACATTTTCAAATGTGTCAGTTGAATGTATTTACCAGTGTAAACTGACGTATTTTCCCCAAAAAGATTAAGTGCAGGTACCTAAACGTAAATTGGCTGGTATTAGCTCCCTAGCGTCGGGATAAGCCTCGCAAGCTTGATTGCAGTATCTGATGGAACAATACTTTATGTTTACTTACGATCCACTGTGGATATTCAACTTCTGTAATACATTGATATTATGATCAGAGGTTGAAGTTTATATACATTTATCTTTTGCTTCCGCTGTGCATTATATAATTGTGTGGTTTGACTATATTGTTGCCAACATCGTCACGGTAATCCCCCACCGGGCCCACCGGTGAGGCACGTGGAAATCGGGGTGTGACAGGTTGGTATCAGAGCCAACATTGAGTGAATTAAACACTATCCTATTGTGTTTAATCTTAGTGACACAATTGCACATACTTGAGTCTAGACAAGAACTTAGGACAAATTCGGATTATTACTCCTTTTTGTCTTTATTTTCGATTTGTTTTTTTTAAATAAGTTTTGGAGCAGGAAAATGCCACCCGTTATATTCCGAGGAAGAGGAAGGGGAAGAAGAGGCCGAGGAGAAATCGTGACACATCACGATAAAGAAGCTGGACCATCTGGTACAAGACATCCTTCGATGACACGGAGCGAAGAGCCACAACGACGAAGAGATCTTTACGAACCCGCGAGGCATTCCACTTCGCACAGCTCGACGCCATCCTACCGGCACTCCTTTGGGCCAGATTCAGAAAATGATCCCAACAACCCACAACCTTCCTTCATACCTCTACAACGTTCAGTTTCGCACCGGAATTATGACGACCCTACTCCCTACTACATAGGTCAGTTTAATCCGGCCGACTACATACAGGAACCTTCAGGTTTTGTTCCACTAGGGCCACAAGACCATTTTTCTGAAGATCCCATGGAGGAGGATGAGGATCCTACTGAACCAGCTCGTGGTACGCCCACGCATCCGATAGAAGTTTCTGATGGGTCATCCTTCCATGGAACACCCTATCAAGGACCTGACAGTTTCCAAGCGATGTTCGACCGACATGAATGGTACTACACGCCATCTCGACAGACATCTCAACCACCGAGACATCCACAGGATCCCTCTGAGGATTCACGCTTTGAGGCAGTTACGCCACCACCTCCGCCACCGGCACAACCAGTAATACCTGATCCGCCGAGGCGTAGGAGGACAAATGCTCGTATGTCTACACGAGGAGGAGGGGGTATCCACTTCAGCACTCCTCGACATTCTAGTAGTAGCCACTATCCGCCGCTACAAGAAGAAGGACCTTCAAGTCCTATACAGGAGGCGAACTCCGCACCAGCTGCACGAAATTCGCCACCATTTGGGTATGACCAACCCATACCTGCTTATACGGGTCCAACGGCTTACAACCCGTTTGAACCGTCACAAGCACAATACAACTATGGCTATGAGCGCGACCCATATGTGGTGTCGGCAAGATATAATGCGCGCTACCCTGACGGAGCACATGGAAACATGGGACCACCGGACTACTCAGCTCATGGGTATCCAATACCTCCCAGACCTCCAGTTCCGCATCAAGCGCCACAACCACGATTTTCTCCTCCGGAACAGGAAGAAATACTCCATCGACTAGATCGTGTGGAGAGAGAGTTCGAGGAAGAGAAGAAAAGCCACCGAGGATTTCTCAAAGGCTTGGCGAACCTACTAAAGGGCAAAAAGAAGAAACGTGACCATTAGCCCTTAATAGTTGTACTAATGTAATTTCTACTTTGAAATAAGTCCCTGCGTGGACAACTTATCATATTTCAGTCCCTACGTGGACTTATCCTTAGACCTTGCATGGACACCTATCATGTATTAGTCCCTGCGTGGACTTGTCACTTATTTTAAAAACCTCTATGGAGGTATGTATTATTTAAAAGACCCGTTTAGGGCAATATGTAATTGTATTTGAGATTTTGGAATGTATGTTATGAGTTTTGTTTTGATATATATAAAAATAAATCAAAACCATTCCTTTTATATTGATCTGCCTAAATAAAGAATCTTAAAAGGTGAAACCTAGCTTGGGGTCTGTTAAGATCTAGTCAAGATGGTACGACCTAACTGAAAAGATTCTGATTCCCTGTTAACCTCTGTACGCATGTTAACATTCATGGCAGATGTGATTCGTTAAAATCACGCACGTCATTCTTATACAATAATCCTTTAAGGATTTCAAAACCCAACTAAATGATATATAAATCGTGGGTTAAATCACCAATGAAGGTGATCAATACTATAAAGACATCCATTAGTGATGCAATGCCTACGGGCCAGTATTATAAAGACATCCATTAGTGATGCAATGCCTACGGGCCAGTATTATAAAGACATCCATTAGTGATGCAATGCCTACGGGCCAGTATTATTAAAACATCCATTAGTGATGCAATGCCTACGGGCCAGTATTATTAAAACATCCATTAGTGATGCAGTGCCTACGGGCCAGAATTATTAAAACATCCATTAGTGATGCAGTGCCTACGGGCCAGAATTATTAAAACATCCATTAGTGATGCAGTGCCTACGGGCCAGAATTATTAAAACATCCATTAGTGATGTAGTGCCTACGGGCCAGTATTATTAAAACATCCATTAGTGATGTAGTGCCTACGGGTCAATATTATTAAAACATCCATTAGTGATGTAGTGCCTACGGGCCAACCATATTAAGACATCCATTAGAGGTGTAGTGCCTATGGGCCATAATAATTGTCTTATAAAGACAAAAGGCAGTGGTAGTCTATGACTCTCTGTCAGAAAGAGATAAAAGAACTGCGGTTCGAATCTCTATGCCTTTGATTCTCTGAAATCTCGGCTAATATTACAAAAACATCATCATGATTAGGCTTTATGCCGCCAATACTATTTATATAGTTAAAATAGGATATATTCAAAACCTAATATTTAATGAAATAAAAAGTTAACCAAATATGGTCTCTGTACCATGGTTGACAAATTGTCATAAAAGACAATCATATAATAATCTCCTAAATTAAAATTTGGTTATCTTCTGTAACAGATTCAAGTTACAATGGCGGATCCCAATGGAGAGAACAGCCACACAAATGAAGATGACTATGACAATGCGTCAGTGCATTTGACAGGCGCACAACTGAAGGCTCTGATCAACAATGCTGTCCAGGCAGCTATTGATCGTCAAAATACTGAGTCTCAAGGCAGAACTGTGTCAAAACCACCCTCTAAACCGAAGACACACTCCAAACCACCCTCTGAACCCAAGAAAGATGACGACAAACATTCGTCTACTGAGCACAGCGTTCATCGTGAGAGAGAATATACTGATGCGTCCAGTGCTAAGGGTTGCACCTACAAATACTTTGTATCATGCAAGCCCCGTGAATTTACAGGGGAGAAAGGTGCGGTTGACTGTATCACCTGGCTAGACGAGATGGACACTATTGTGGACATCAGCGGGTGTGCAGCGAGGGATGTGGTGAAGTATGTGTCCCAGTCTTTTAAGGGCGAGGCCCTGGCATGGTGGAGGGCGTTGGTGCAGGCATCTGGTAAGTCTGCTTTGTACAAGATGACATGGGAGGAATTTATTGCTCTCATAAAAGAAAACTACTACCCTCAGCACGAGGTTGAGAAGATTGAGGCAGATTTTGTCTCACTAGTGATGACAAACCTGGATTGTCAAGCATATCTGACAAGTTTTAACACTATGTCACGCCTGGTGCCATATCTTGTGACACCAGAACCTAGAAGGATTGCCCGTTTCATTGGGGGCTTAGAGCCGGCGATCAAGGCCAGTGTGAAGGCCTCTAGGCCAACGACCTTCAGGTCAGTTACTGACCTCTCCTTGTCTCTTACACTTGATGCTGTCCGTCTGAGGGCACAAAGGAGCAAGGAGGCTGAAAAGCGAAAGCGTGAGGATGAAACCTCACGAAAGTCTGGGAAAAAGCACCGTGGAAACGGTGAAGGCAAGAGAGGGTCAGAGACAAAGAAGGAGGGGCAAGCTGATGGAAGACCTCACTGCAAGGTCTGCAAGAAACCTCACTCCGGGAAGTGTAGGTTTGCGTCTGGTTCACAGTCGCAACAAAAGACTCCACCCTGTGGGCTATGCAAGTCCAAGGATCATAAGACAGTGGAGTGCAAAAAGATAAAGGATGCAACCTGCTATAATTGTAATGAGAAGGGGCACATAAAGAGTAACTGCCCGAAGTATGCCAAGAAGGCGGAAGAGACGAAGAAGTCGAATGCGAGAGTTTTTCGCATGGATGCAAAGGAAGCGGTTAAGGATGACAATGTGCTTACAGGTACTTTTCTCGTAAATAATATATTTGCAAGAGTACTATTCGATTCTGGCGCTGATAAATCCTTTGTAGACCAGAAATTTTGCCAACTACTAAATATGCCAATCAAAACCCTTGACGTGAAATACGAAGTAGAGTTAGCAGACGGCACGATAGAAACCGTCTCTACTGTTCTAGAAGGATGTGAAATGTCCATTAGGAACCATTCTTTTCCTTTATCTCTACTTCCCTTCAAATTAGCGGGTTTTGACATCGTGCTAGGCATGGACTGGTTATCCCATAATCAGGCCCAAATTATTTGCGGCAAGAGGCAAATAGTCTTAAAGACTCCGAGTGGTAAATCTCTTACCATTCGAGGGGATACGCACTACGGATTGCCCGAAGACGTATCTATGCTGAAAGCTTCAAGGTGTTTGAACAGAGGCTGTGTAATTTACATGGCTCAGGTGATAATTGAAGAACCAAAGCCGAAGATCGAGGATCTTCCTGTCATTTCTGAATACCCCGAGGTTTTTCCTGAAGAACTACCTGGTTTGCCACCAGATAGACAAGTGGAGTTCAGAATTGACATCATTCCTGGAGCAGCTCCGATAGCAAGAGCACCTTACAGATTAGCTCCGACGGAAATGAAAGAACTAAGGACCCAGTTGGATGAACTGCTGGCAAAGGGTTTTATAAGACCTAGTTCATCTCCCTGGGGAGCTCCTGTCCTATTTGTAAAGAAGAAGGACGGATCGATGCGGCTGTGCATCGACTACAGAGAACTGAATAAAGTTACCATAAAGAATAGATATCCTTTACCAAGGATCGATGATCTATTCGATCAGCTGCAAGGAGCAAGCTACTTCTCCAAGATCGACTTGAGGTCGGGTTATCATCAACTAAGGGTCAGAGATGAAGATGTACATAAGACTGCATTTAGGACTCGCTATGGTCATTACGAGTTCCTAGTGATGCCTTTTGGGCTCACAAATGCACCGGCTGCGTTCATGGATCTCATGAACCGCGTTTGCAAGCCGTACTTGGACAAATTCGTCATAGTCTTCATCGACGATATCCTTATCTATTCCAAGAATCAAGCTGACCACGAGAAGCATCTCCGTTGCATTCTCGAATTACTACAGCGTGAGAAACTCTACGCCAAATTCTCGAAATGTGAATTCTGGCTACGAGAGGTCCAGTTTTTAGGACACGTTGTGAGTGAGCGTGGTATCCAAGTGGATCCCGCTAAGGTAGAGGTAGTCATGAACTGGCAAGAGCCAAAGACGCCTACCGAGATTCGTAGTTTCCTGGGATTAGCAGGATACTACCGGAGATTTATTGAAAATTTTTCAAGGATTGCTGCGCCCTTGACTTCCTTGACCAAGAAGAAAGAAAAGTACATTTGGGGCCCAAAGCAGCAAGAGTCCTTTGAAATACTAAAGCAGAAGCTAAGCAACGCACCTGTGTTGAACTTACCTGAGGGTACAGATGAATTCGTAGTTTACTGCGATGCATCACACACGGGCATGGGGTGTGTGCTTATGCAGAAGGGCAAGGTGATTGCCTATGCTTCAAGGCAATTAAAGGTGCATGAAAAGAATTACACCACCCACGACTTGGAGTTGGGTGCCGTTGTATTTGAACTGAAGTTGTGGAGGCACTACCTTTATGGTATTAATTTGTGATTTATTCAGATCACAAAAGCCTTCAGCACTTGTTCAACCAGAAGGAGTTGAACATGAGACAGCGCCGTTGGATGGAAACCCTGAATGATTATGACTGTGAAATCAGGTACCATCCCGGTAAGGCGAATGTAGTCGCCGATGCATTGAGCAGGAAAGAAAGGGTAAAACCCATTCGAATCAATGCCAAGAGCATTGAGGTTAAGAATAATTTGATGGAAAGGATATTAGCTGCGCAGCGTGAGGCTGTGTTGGAAGTTAATTATCCGAATGAAAAGCTGGGAGTAACTGAGGAGCAGTTGACTCTTAGCAAGGATGGAATCCTTAGATTGAACGGACGTATATGGGTTCCGATTTATGGAGGACTACGAGATGTTGTTCTCCAGGAAGCCCATAGTTCCAAATACTCAGTCCATCCTGGTGCTGATAAAATGTACCAAGACTTAAAGGCAATTTATTGGTGGATAGGCTTGAAAAAGTCTGTAGCCGCCCATGTAGCAAAGTGCTTGACTTGTGCTCAAGTCAAAGCCGAGCACCAAAAGCCGTCTGGCTTGCTACAACAGCCTGAACTTCCCGAGTGGAAGTGGGAATGCGTAACTATGGACTTCATAACCAAGTTACCCAAGACCAGGAAAGGAAACGATACAATATGGGTCATAGTCGATAGGCTGACTAAATCAGCTCATTTTCTACCCATCAAGGAGACGTATAGCTCCGATATGTTAGCCCAACTATATGTTGATAAGATTGTAGCCTTACACGGCATACCTGTGTCTATTATCTCCGACAGGGATACTAGATACACGTCTCACTTCTGGAAGAGTTTCCAGCAATCTTTGGGCACGCGTTTGAACTTTAGTACGGCTTACCATCCACAGACGGACGGTCAAAGTGAGCGTACTATCCAAACGCTAGAAGACATGCTTCGTGCATGTGCGATTGATTTAGGTGGTAACTGGGATAAAAACCTACCCCTGATCGAATTCTCCTACAATAATAGCTACCACACCAGCATAAAGGCTGCGCCTTTTGAGGCATTATATGGTAGGAAATGCAGATCGCCTGTTTGTTGGGCGGAAGTAGGAGAGGTCCAATTATCGGGACCAGAGATTGTTTTCCAAACAACGGACAAGATTGTCCAGATCCGGGAACGTCTCAAGGCTGCCCGCGATAGGCAGAAGAGCTACGCTGATCCAAAGCGTAAGGATTTTCACTTCGAAGTGGGTGAAAAAGTATTACTTAAGGTGTCGCCCTGGAAGGGAGTGATGCGTTTCGGCAAGAAGGGCAAGCTGAGTCCGAGATACATAGGGCCTTTTGAGGTCATTGAACGGGTCGGATCAGTTGCCTATAAGTTGAACTTGCCTGAAGAGCTCAATGGAATTCACAATGTGTTCCACATCTGCAATCTCAAAAAGTGCTTCGCCGACGAGTCGTTGGTGATTCCACACACAGATGTGCATATAGATGAGAGCTTAAAGTTCATAGAAAAACCTTTGTCGATTGAAGATCGACAGGTGAAGAAGCTTCGCAGAAAGCACGTACCGATTGTAAAAGTCAAATGGGATGCTCGTAGAGGTCCTGAATATACGTGGGAAGTCGAAGCTACAATGAAAGAAAAATACTCCTATTTATTTGAGTAAATCTCGGGTCGAGATTTATTTTAAGGGGGTGAGGATGTAACACCTCGAATTTTTGTGTCTAATGATGTGTTAACACGTGTCATTTGTTTACACGTGGCATCTATAATAAATAAAGGACTAATTTTGACAAACCTTGAAAGTATATAAATTCGAGGGTTATAAAATGTCAACAAGGGTAAATATACTGTATAGTATCCCTAAATAATGCTTAAACCTTCAAACGAATAAATTATAGATCGTACAAAAACAAAACGCGGAAGAAAGTGAGAGATTACAAACTACAGGGGTTAACTGTGTCAACATGTTTAATAATACCTCTGAGTGACCCTTTAACGTTCCAAAGACTTTGTAACGGTATTATACCCTCACTAAAATAATATATATGAATTTCGCGAAGTTTCGATATGAAACGAGAAAGTTACGATCGAATTCGTAGAAGAAGGGTTAAAAGCGTCAACAGTGAAAGTTAAGGCTTTCCAATATAATTAATAAATAAACCGGGGACTTAATAGCGCGGGTAAATAACACGAGGCCCCTATCGGTAAATAACCGAGGGCCAAACCGCAAAGTTACCCCTTCAAAACCGAAAGGTCAGGTAAATCATTACGAAAGATTTCGTTATTAATTACCGGATTCTGATAATCATGACAAAAGATTTTAAAAATCTGAAAAACAGACTTCTCACGACCCGCGTGAAGGTTAGGCTTAAGTGTAAGCGGGCCGCGAGTCTCCTAAATAACACGCCTAATATTTAAACTTTAGGCGACCCGCGTTAAAGTGCATGGGAACTCCCATGCGGGCCGCGTAAAGTGCCCAGATGCAGAATTGTTGTAACTACTTGGCTTTTGGAGCTTTTGAACGATCATGAGCCAATAAATGAGGCATGGGCACCCTACATTTGACCCATACACCTTAGGGGACATATGCCCATCATCCATGATCAGTATAGGCTGAGTTGTGATGATCTTGGACCTTAACATTGGCTATAAATAGCAAGGTTGTGAACATAAGTTCATCACACTCAAAACTCACCCATCTGATCATTCCAAGAGCTCTAAAGCATTCCTCTGTGTTCTTAAGTCTTCTCTTAAGCTTCTGTAAGTAATTCAACCTTTGTGGTTCCACATTTGCTTAGTAAATGGCTAAGAACCAAACCGTCGTAACTACGGTTTGACTTTACAATAAATCAGTAATGGTTCAGTCTTATGACGAATCAAAAGTGGTTATGAGTTGGTATTTATGTGGGTAATAAACCTCTAAAATGGTTCCCCCTGATCACCACTCTAACTATGTCAAATGTCGAGTCAAACGTGCGGTTAAAAAGTCAACAGAAAGCTATTTTAGCGATTTATGCATAATCTGTAATGTATATGTTATGGAACCTGTTTTGACAATCATAAAACATGATAATAAGTATATAAACCTGTTTGCGCTCGTTTGAATCGATCATTTACTATATTGAACCGGTTCGGAGCCGAAAGTCGCATAAGTTTGACTTTTGCTTTGACTTCAGTTCTGACCCGTTTTAGTGAGGTATAAATATACCTTAGGACTCTCTTAGGACCAGGTCACATGTTGGTATACGCCTCTGTGGTCGGTTCATGAGTTATTCGAGTCTTTTGCGCAATTCCGTCATTCGCCTAAAAGTTGACCGTAACGGCCTTTTAAAATTAAAACGAGTATTTCGGACTCGTGAACGGACCAAAACCTTGCTTGTTAAATTATAAGCATGTCCTTAAAGTTTCACGTCAATCCGAGGCCTAGAATGAGAGTTATGCTAAAAGGCGCACTTTTAAGAAAGTTTTGTAATTAACGGCGCAATTAGCATAACGCCCATCTAACCCAAATTTTCGTCACCAAAACTTTTACCCACTGTGGTAAAATAATATTTTGGGAATTTTAAAGATTTTTAATAATTTTTACCTTGCTCATAACCTGCGGTTATGGCTACGGTTCGGTAAATACCGAATATGCCCTTTTTGGCCAAAACGGGAGTTCTACAAGGTCTTTTGACCCGATTCCAGTTGTCACTGATTTTAAATAATAAATAAAGTATTTTAAGCTTTATAAGCTGTTCGGGAAACTCAGATTTCCTGTAGAACTCGAAAAGCCTTTTTAAAGTCTTTAAAATGACCGAAAAGCCCCTACGGGGCATAAGATTAACTTAAACTCATTACGGGCATTACGGAAGGTATCCTACTGATACCAAAACACTTTTAAGGCATATTGACTTAGGAAATAAGCGTACGACTCTCATGGTTAACCGTTTCGCCTATTGCGCGCACGGTTCGGCCTATGAAACTAGTTTTCATACATTAGCCGATACGGGTCAAATTATATTATTTGAACCCCAAAATCCAGAGTATGAACTATAAACCCATATAAAACAAGTCACTGAACTTGTTGGGTCAGAATCATACTCCATTCTCGGTTTTCGCCTTTTCGTGCGAATTAACCATATCTATGTATCGGAATCAACCGGTTTAAGCTACGGCTAATACAAGGACCGTTAGGATTCTAAGAGGTTAATTAAAACCTCCGTTCCAGATTAGGAGCCCCAGTAAAAGCTATCGGTGACTTGATCTAAATTAAGGATTAATACTTGCAAAGGTAAATACTTTAACTTATTTCCCCTATATGGGCTTGGGTTACGGTATATTAATACCGCTTGATTGAGCATTGTATAATTCCATCGCTTAGGTGGTTAATTGATTAAATATGATCGGCTCATTTAAACAGTTTTGTTGCTTATAAGCCTTTGGGGGGTTTAATGACCGTTGTCCCGGATATCCTTGGCATCATTTTACGAAATGGCCACGACCATCGACATCCCGGTGTAGACGTACACCCGGTATAAAGTGTCGACATTAAAATTAAAAGACGTAGCCGTTGGTTTTTATACTATGGTTTTACGCAAACGTGGTGTGTCTATAAATCTTTAACCCGGCACGACCCGGGCTACTGAACGCATAAAAGAACATGTAAAACGTTCACAAGATCATTATGAATTTTCCCAAGTTATAAAAGAGTTTGTGCCTTGTGCATTCAAATCAATTTTAATAAACATTTTCAAATGTGTCAGTTGAATGTATTTACCAGTGTAAACTGACGTATTTTCCCCAAAAAGATTAAGTGCAGGTACCTAAACGTAAATTGGCTGGTATTAGCTCCCTAGCGTCGGGATAAGCCTCGCAAGCTTGATTGCAGTATCTGATGGAACAATACTTTATGTTTACTTACGATCCACTGTGGATATTCAACTTCTGTAATACATTAATATGATGATCAGAGGTTGAAGTTTATATACATTTATCTTTTGCTTCCGTTGTGCATTATATAATTGTGTGGTTTGACTATATTGTTGCCAACATCGTCACGGTAATCCCCCACCGGGCCCACCGGTGAGGCACGTGGAAATCGGGGTGTGACACCTCCACGACGAGATACACGCTTGCCTACTTCTGAGGCAGAACTCTAGGAGCGAATTGCCGCAGCAATAGCACAGTATGCAACCTCTCACGCGGAAACAAGAAGGAATTCCTCCTCCAACAACAACAACAACAACCTACCCAATGGTAATGTCCAAGTCGCTTGAGACACATTACGATACACTTGGATATTTCCTGCACATCCGCTAATTTCATCTGTAAATGTCATCGTTTGTGCAGGATGCAGTTACAAACAATTTATTGACTGTAAGCCCTTAAATTTCGACGGCACTGGAGGTGCTGTTGCATTCGTCAGGTGGGCAGAAAAGACAGATTCTATTTTACGGATGAGCAAGTGTGCTCCCGAGCAACAAGTTACATACATCTCAGGGCTTTTTCTTGATGGTGCCCTATCATGGTGGAATCTGTAAGTGCAAACATTAGGAGAAGCGACGTCATATGCACTAACATGGGCTAAGCTGAAAGAGCTCATGAGGAAGAAATACTGTTCACGAGCCGAGATACAAAAAATGGAAACGGAATTTTGGAACCTAAAGATGGAAGGCCCAAAAATCGCCGAGTATGTTCAGAGGTTTCATGATCTGTCCCATGTGGTGTCGTACATGGTCACGCCCAAATTCAAACGCGTGCAGCGTTTCATCTAGGGATTAGCACCTCAGATTATGAGCATGGTTACATCGTCAAAACCGGCAACCATTACTGAAGCCATTGATCTCAGCGTGGCGCTTACAGAAGAAGCCATTCGGTTGAACAAGTTTTCAGTTTCTGAACCAAAGAAAAAGGAGACACATGTCGAATCCTCAAGAGGAAACAAGAGAAAGTTCTCGAACTTTAAGCAAGGTACCAGCAGTTCGGACAAGAAGGGTGAGACAAGCGTACCGGCCAAGGCCAAGGGAAAAGGGTATGTGGGCACCCTGCCCAAGTGTAACGCGTGTCAGTTGCATCACGAGGGACGATGTAGATCGGTGAAATGTGAATCTTGTGGAAGAATGGGCCATTCAAAAGAAACTTTCTGGGTTGGTACTGGTCGTGGTGGCCAAAGGGGTTTTGGTAACAGCAACCGTGGAGGTAATGGAAATGGAAACCGCCCACAAGGAAGGAATGGCAGAAATGGAAACCGTGGAAATTTCGGGAATCAAGCGGGAAATGGTAACCGCAATCAGAACACTAACCAAGGTGGTAATGGAAATGGTAGTGGGAATGGTCGAGGACCAGGATGTTTTAACTGCGGAGACGTCGGGCACTTTAAGCGGGAATGCCCGAAACTCAATCAAGCGCAAGGTAGGGTATTCAACATTGGAGCGAGGGAGGCACGCCAGCACCCGAATGTTGTCACTGGTACGTTCCCTATAAATCAACGCTTTGCATCTGTTCTATTTGACACTGGTGCCAACTATAGCTTTGTATCGTTAGAATTTAATAATATGCTTGGGTTAACTGCTAGTAAGTTAGACGTTCCGTACTCAATTGAACTGGCTAACGGAAAGCTAGTTGAGACAAATGAAGTCATCAGTGGATGCATAATAGAGCTGGGAGAACGCGAGTTTACACTGGATCTACTGCCAGTCGAGTTGGGAAGCTTCGACGTGGTAGTAGGGATGGATTGGTTGTCAAGCAACAGAGCTGAAATTGTATGTCATGAGAAGACCATCCGCATCCTAATGGCAGATGGAGAGACGATTGTGGTTCACGGGGAGAAGCGTGATATGCCTATGAGGATCATTAGCTGTCTGAAATCTAGAAAGTGTTTGAAGAAGGGATGTGTTGCTTTCTTGGCACACATTGTGGATAAAGAAGCTGCGGAGCCAAAGATATAAGACATTCCAGTCGTAAACGAATATCCTGAAGTCTTTCCAGAAGACTTGCCAGGATTAGCGCTGCAAAGGCAAGTCGAGTTTCGCAGTGACTTAGTTCCAGGCGCCACACCTGTAGCTAAGGCACCTTATCGACTTGCACCCTCATAGATGCAAGAACTGTCAACGCAACTTCAAGAGCTGTTAGACAAAGGATTTATCCGACCAAGTTTCTCGCCTTCGGGAGCTCCAGTTTTGTTTATTAAGAAGAAAGATGGTAGTTTTCGCATGTGTATCGACTACCGGGAGCTGAACAAGTTGACAATTAAGAGCAGATATCCTTTGCCAAGGATCGATGACCTGTTCGATCAGTTGCAAGGTTCAAGTTTCTACTCAAAGATCGATCTTCGATCAGGTTACCACCAGTTGAGAATACAAGAAGAAAGTATTCCCAAGACTGCTTTTAGGACTCGTTATGGACATTACGAGTTCCTGGTTATGCCGTTTGGTCTGACGAACGCGCCACCTGTATTCATGGATTTGATGAACCGAGTTTGTAAGCCGTACCTCGACAAGTTCGTGATTGTGTTTATTGATGACATTCTGATCTACTCGAAGACAAACGAAGAGCATGAGCAACATTTAAGAGCCATTTTAGAGCTACTTAAAAAGGAGAAGTTATACGCAAAATTCTCGAAGTGCGAGTTCTGGTTACGCGAGGTCCAGTTTCTGGGTCATGTGGTTAATGGAGATGGAATTCATGTGGATCCCACAAAGATCGAAGCGATAAAGAACTGGGAGACTCCAAAGACGCCAACCGAGATTCGAGAATTCTTAGGTTTGGCTGGTTATTATCGAAGGTTCATTGAGGGTTTCTCAAAAATCGCTCAACCTTTGACCTCCCTTATCCAAAAGGACAAGAAGTTTGACTGGGGAGACAAACAGGCAGAAGCCTTTCAGTTGTTGAAAAACAAGCTTTGTGACGCGCCAATTTTATCTCTACCCGAAGGCACGGACGACTTTGTGGTATATTGCGATGCCTCGCGTCAAGGTTTAGGCTGCGTGCTAATGCAGCGACATAAAGTTATAGCATAAGCTTCTCGCCAGTTGAAGGTCCACGAGAAAAATTATACCACGCATGACTTGGAGTTAGGCGCGGTGGTATTTGCGTTGAAGATCTGGCGACATTACTTGTATGGCACGCAATGTACAATCTATACTGATCACAAGAGCCTACAGCACATATTTGATCAAAAAGAGCTTAACATGAGGCAAAGACACTGGGTTGAACTATTGAACGACTATGATTGTGAAATCAAGTATCACCCAGAAGGCGAATGTGGTCGCTGACGCCCTGATTCGAAAGGAAAGGATCAAGCCCATAAGGGTTAGGGCTTTGGAAATGATCATACAAACGGACCTCTCATTGCGCATTCGTGCCGCGCAGAGAGAAGCTCTTAAAGAAAGGAATATTGAGGATGAGTATCTCCGTGGGATGTAGAAGCAGTTGGTACCGAACGGTGAAGGAACTTTATGCTTCATGAAACGAATTTGGGTTCCTTTGTTTGGTGGTTTGAGGAAGGTTATTTTTGATGAAGCTCACAAATCTCGATACTCGATTCACCCAGGAGCGGATAAAATGTACCAAGATCTTAAGGATTTCTATTGGTGGCCAAGGATGAAAGGCGATGTTGCGATATATGTTAGCAAATGTTTAACTTGTGCCAAGGTAAAGGTTGAATACCAAAAGCCTTCAGGTCTCTTGCCCAACAACCTGAAATACCCCAGTGGAAGTGGGAACAGATTTCTATGGACTTCATAACGAAATTACCATGGACACCCAGGGGCCATGATACAATTTGGGCAATTGTAGACCGTTTAACGAAATCTGCACACTTTTTGGCAATCAAGGAAAAAGACAGCACGAGACTAGCTGAGCTATACATGAGAGAGATTGTTGCACGTCATGGAGTGCCTCTCTCGATTATCTCTGATAGAGATTGAAGATTCGTGTCAAGGATTTGGCAATCCTTTTAAGAAGCATTTGGTTCTCAGTTAAATCTGAATACTGCGTTTCACCCGCAAACAGACGGACAGAGTGAACGGACGATTCAGACATTAGAAGACATGTTGCGAGCTTGCGTAATGGATTTAGGTGGAAGTTGGGACACTCACCTACCATTGGTTGAATTTTCATGCAATAACAGTTATCACGCAAGCATTCAAGCCGCACCGTTTGAAGCTCTCTACAGACGCAAATGTCGATCACCGATTTGTTGGGCTGACGCGGGTGATAGACAACTAGTTGGTCCGGAATTAGTCCAAGAAACGACGGACAAGATTGCACAGATCCGAGAGCGCATCAAAGCGGCTCGTGACCGACAGAAGTGTTATGCGGACCGAAGAAGGAAACCTCTGGAATTTGAGGTGGGAGATATTGTTTTACTGAAGGTTTCACCTTGGAAGGGTGTGGCACGCTTTGGGAAGCGTGGGAAGTTGAATCCGCGATACATTGGTCCATTCAAAATTCTGAAAAGGGTTGGTTTGGTAGCATACAAGTTGGACCTACCCGTTGAACTTAATGGTGTTCATGATACATTTCACGTATCTAATCTGAAAAAGAGTCCAACTAAAGAGACAGTGGCCATTCCTGCCGACGAAGTTCATATCGATGACACACTCCACTTTACTGAGGAACCCGTTGAAGTTACTGATTGGAAAGTTAACAAGACACGCCGGAGTAGTGTCAAACTCGTCAAAGCTCAAAGTTCGATGGAACGCCGGGTATGAAAGAGAAGTACCCACATTTGTTCCCCCAGACCCCTGCAGCTAGAAGCAGAACCTAAAATTTCGGGATGAAATTTTCTTAACGGGGGGAGAATGTGACAACCCTCACAATTACAGGTATCCGTACAATTAATTAATATTTAATTTGTGCTTGATTACAACTGTTGAATAAACTGCTTTCTGATTTCTGTTACATACATACATATGCATCACATTTCATACTGTCACTTCATATATTACACACAAACTTTAGTGACAAGCTTGATGCACAAAGCACAGTTAGCACAGTAGGGAGTGTAGGGAAGTGAGGACCATAAAACTGCGTCACTAGGTGATAGTTAAAGTGCCGGGAAGTGCCTAATACACACTTAAAATACAAAATTCTGCATTTATTAACAAAATTTAGCATTTAAATATGCTAGTAAGATGCAAAAACATGGCAAAATGGTCCTGTATGCTTTCCTAAGTGTTGGGAATTAAAAGGGTCACTAAAAGTTGCATAAAGGACACTTTACGACATTACTTAGCACATTAACGGAACGGTATCAAACCGAACAACCGGACATAACCCGGAACACAAAAATATTATTAAAAACATTGTTTCACTTTTTTGAGCCAGTTATGGTCCCCGAGCACTATAACACCTTACATAATACCCGGTACACACTAAACACAAGACACAACATTAAACTCCCACTAATTAACTTATTTACCAACAAATTTACATCTTACCCCCTCCCCATGTGGTAACCATCCCCATGGGACCCACACCACAAGATTTTTATAAATCTTGCAAATCCCCATGTGATTACACTTAGCACCCTTAACTAATCACCATTCACCAAATAACTTACACTAAACTGTTGGTGCAGTTGTCTGTCGACTACATCTTCGTTCGAGTCTTAGCATAGGATTGATTGTAAAATGTACGAAATAGGAGAAATTGTGAGAATTGTATAGGTTTAGATGTTGGATCGCTCATTAGGCACATTTAGTGTTTGGACCGCTCGAATGGCAAGACATGGATCGCTCATATGGCAATTATGTTGAACCGCTCGAGTGACTTCATCCTGGACCGCTCCAATGTCATGGGCCGCTTATTGGGCCTGTCCAATAAGCGGTTCCAAAACACTATATATACCCCATGAGCAATCTAAGTTGTAACAGTTGTAGAAATCGTGCCGAAGTGCTGCCGGTGCGAGATTTAAAGTGTAATCAACGTCAAATCAGTAAAACAAGTAGTTAAAGTGATCTGCGTGCTATTTCTACCTTAGTTTCTTGTTATTCCGCACCTGAAACCAAGGAGAAAGCCTCTGAACGACTCGTTTGGGTCAGAATACGATCCTACAAGTGGTATCAGAGCTCAGGAGGAGGTTCTCTGCAGAAATTAGCCGGATTTCGTCACTTTTTTTACTTCTACACCTTCTTTTTCTGATTCGGGAAGATTTCACGGTCAGAATTCGCTCATATTCTCACAGATTATGCGCAATAGCATCGAGACAAACCCTGGAAAGTTTCAGATCAAAATTCGAAGTTTAAGTGGGTCAAAATTGAATTTGAAATTGTGGACCGCTCGTTCGGATTGCTCTTGAACCGCTCATCCGGATAGATCGTGAACCGCTCATTCGGTCAGTTTGATCTTGGACCGCTCCAAATTCACTGATTGTGAACCGCTTATTCGGATTACTTTGAACCACTCATACGGACGAGTGGTGGATCGTTTTTTGGACCATTTGGAATCGCTCGAACAGACAGACCTTGAATCGCTCGAGCAGACAATTCTTGGATCGCTTATACGGACGGGTAGTGGATCGCTCGATCGTATAGTCATCCGGATCACTTATCTGGACCGCTTATTTGGCACAATTGTTGTTTGGTTCGCTTTTTTATCACATTTAGATCGCTTATTCGTCAACAAACACGTGTCAGTTTGTTTTGCGAAACATGGCAATGATGTTTGATGAACAGGAGAACTATTATTTCGAAAGATTTAATAACTGGAATAACGGATTTCTAGATGAGGGGTATAGAAAAGTGAGCAAAGATGGTTGGGCAAAAAGGTTTAAATATTTCGTGGGACTGAAAGACGAAACGTTGGATGATCTTAAAGACCGATATAGTGTTTTACTGAATTATATGAAAGATCATGAGATATATCCGTCAAATGTTGAAAAATTGGAGAAATTTGCAGATGCATTACCGATTGAATGGGGTGAATGTTTGAAGAATTTAAGGGAGAACTCAAATTTTTCAAAACTACCTCTAAATCAATTCATCAGCAAACTTAAAGCTCATGAACTTGAAGTTAGAAAGAAAAAGAAAGATTTGATCAAGGTTTTGGAATATAATGTGCTAGATCTAAGTTCAGATGTAATTGAAGAGATGCACAAAAGGGTTACTAAATGTATCAGGGCAAAACATGTGCTGAAATACGATTTCAAACGAGGTTGTTATATTGATAATAATGGAAATCCTCTTGATTTCGTTAAAATGTTCTGTGCAGGTACATTCACAGCAAAGGAAGAAGAAAGTCCAAAAGCTGAAGAATCGGTGAAGAATGAAACAGTGTGCTCTAAGTGTGACAACTTTAAGACTGACAATGACAAACTCGTGAAAGACATGGCAAGTTTGGCATCTGAAGTCAAAAAGTTGAAAGACGAGAAGCACGTTGCTGAAAATCAGATTCTTATTCTGAAAGAAAATTGTGAGAAGTTGAAAGCTGAAAATGACAAACTGTTGGTTGGTTTTAACAGTTTGACTTTGAAAAATCAAGAATTTGAGGGGCAAGTGAAAATTCTTGAAGATGGGAGAAATGTGTTCAGTAAAAACAACATTGAAAAACAGAAGATGATAAATTCCCATCTTCAGAAAATTATCGAACTTGAAAAAGAAGGTGAAAGCGCTCAAAAGAGAATCAAAGAGTTGGTAAAAGAGCTTGAAAACAAACAGAAATCTTCAGAAGATTTAGATTTCTGGATTAAGCTTGAAAACAAGAATCTGAAAGCGAATGAATCAAAATTTCAGGAACAGATAAAAGTTTTGATAAATGAAAAGTCTGTTCTTGAAAATTTGAAGAATGATAATGAGAAAACAATCAAGTCTCATTTTGGGAGAATATCTCAGCTTGAAAGTGAAGCTAAGAATTCGAGGAACAAAATTGATGAACTTGAGAAGAAATTGATAGGTTTTGTGACTAAATCTGACAGTTTGAATTTTCCCTGTCCAAAACCAATCAATTCAGTTCCGATATGTGAAAAGGCTACAAACTTTGACAAAGTCAAAGTCGAAGATTGTGATGAGAAAACTGATGAGGAAAATGAGAAATTTTATTCAGCAGATGAGTCTGAGACAGAGTCTGATGCTGAAATTAAGAAAAAGAAAACAATTTCAAAATTAAAAGAAAAATTTCAGAAAACTGTTTTGATATCGACTGAAAAGGGAGAATGCTCTAAGCAAAAACCTGTGAAGAAGATTGTAGAACAGAAACAAAAATTTAAAAATGAAGAAAAAAACTCATCAGTACGATCATCCAATCAAAAGAAAAAAACACGTAAAGTAGAAAATGAAAATTCAAAATTTGTTGTGTGCAGGACGAACCACAGTGCTAAAGCGTCAAAACCAGCAAATTTGAGGAATGAGTACCACCAGGCCAAACAATGTTACGATTTGAATGTTTGGTACAACGGTGGTAACTGGTATGATAACAGGGTATGCTACAGCTGCGGATATCAGGGGCATATTGCTGTTAACTGCCAATACTGGAGTTATGAGACCAGGAGGTGCTATAATTGCAATATCAAAGGTCACATTGCCAGGGATTGCCCAAGAAGATCGAATGACAGATTGAGGGCTAATTCTCAGAAAATGGCAAAGAAGATACCAGTCGTTGTCAAGCCTAAAGAATTGAAAGCTTCGGGTCAAAACGTCAAAGAACAGTCAATTCAGGAAAAGAAAGTTAAACTTTCACAGGGGCAGAATGATCGACTGAGGAAAAAGAGAAAGAAAGCGAGAGAATATCTCGAAAAAATTTTTGTCCTCGGGTTCATCCGACAGATCGAAGAAGCGTGCTGATGAATCAACTCCCTCAACTGCAAAGTCAAGCAAGTCGAATTCATCAGATGCAAATCTGAGGACAAAAGAGGAGAAAAAGAAGAAAGTGAAGTTTTCTCTTCCTGGCGATGAATCTGTTTCTTTGGAAACAAAGGAGCCACATGTCGGCGATGAATCTGACTCATTAAAGTCAGACAAGCCACATTCAGGCAATGATTCTGGTATGGTAAAACCAGAAGAGCCATGTGTTGAGGTAAAGGTCGAGAATTCTAGTTTAACAATGGATGAGAAAAATTTTCCACCATTGTTAAATAAGAATTCAAAATCACCCAAGGCTGGTCAGGCTTGGGTGAAACTTTTCAAATAGAAAAAACCTGACTTGCCGGAACTCCCAGGTTTGTAAGCGTGGAGCATGTATCGGCATCTTTTTAAATCTGTGTTTGAAGATTTTGCAGGAATTGCCGGAGATCCCAGGTTGGTAAGCGTGGAGCATGAATCGGCATCTTTCTTGAATTTTATTCGGTAACGTCAATCATGCAAACGGTAAAGAGGTTTGGTTGTGTTTGTGAATGTTTTACAAGTGGTACAGAGGATTCTGGACTGCATATGGTAAATCAAGGACATTAACTTGTACTTGGATTTTCCTACTTTTGTGTAGAAAACAAGATGATGAAGTAACCCCGTACCTAAACTGTTTGGTAAACAAACTAAGTTTTCCGGAAAAGCCATTTTGATTAAAACAAACTTAAGTGTTTTGAAATCACAATGGGAAAATAGTTTGTTGTGAGGGGGAGTTCTGATTGTTTATGCCAGGTGGATAGAGAATTGAAGTAATTCTCATCAGGTTGTCAAGTTTGTACAGTTTGTTTCAAATTTTCCCAGAAAATCAAAATTGAAACATATTTTGATTTTAGGGGGAGAAAAATTTTAAAAAAAATTAGAAAATTTGAAAATGTCAAAAACATTAAAAATTTAAAAATGAGTTTTGTTGTGAAAAAGAGGAAATGATTGTAAATCAGTGGACTATCACAGCATGCTAAAGAAATGTAATGTAAAATGTGATAAACGGTCTCACTGATGATGTGACGATAGGTTTTTGTACATTTAGTAGATTTATTCGGGATATAAACCTAAAATTTCAAACTTATGAAATTCGTGGGGAACACTACTTGGATATATAGGTAACCCCTGCAATCTCGTTTGAAAGGTCTCGTATTCTGATATACTAGGTGTTTATACTCTATGATGTCTGGGGTATTATTCCGGGACTTCTGCTGAACGGTAGTTCTGACCTAGTCCTTGGCTAATACTTTCCACAAAATGCTTGAAATATAGCATAAAGCCCTCAGTTGATTAGACAATAAAATTGATAATCATCTGTTGTAGCTGAAAAGATCCTCTAAAGGGGACATACTGCTAAGTCGAAGCTGATATCTCTCTGCTGAACGGAAATTCTGACCTGAGATCCCTCAGTTCTCGCATCTTTCCCCTAATTTATATACAGACATCATTGTAGTGTTCATACCTGTAAGACTGAATATTGGGATTTTGGATACGGGAGTATATTCAAGAGGTGGGACACATGAATTGAACTAAGTTCATAAAATACCTAAATAGTATCCTGAATAGATTGAAAATTGTATGAAAATTTAAGAGGACAATTATATTGTCAATCTACGTGAATCGTTTAGAACTTAAAACGATTAAAAGCTTAACGGTGCTTGTGAGGTGTCTCAAAAACTGATATGATCCTCTTGCACAAACTCACAAAAATATGTTTGTTTTGCATTTAAATTTCTTTCTTTGCATTTATGTTTCATATTTTCAAAAATCCAAAAAGATTTTCGACAACTGATGGTGAAGAGCTGGTTTTCAAAATCTCAAAGGCTAAACTTGATGAACATACAGGTTGGTTAAGACATTTGAAATGTTTAAAATGATTCATTAATTTTTTTTAATTTGAATTAGAAATTGAAATGTTTCAAATTTGTCATCAGTGTTTAATTTGTAAAAATTCTCAAATGATTTGTTGATTCATTACGTTGAATCACAACTTTATTTGTTTGTGATAGAGTGTTTGAGATATATGCAGATGATGCAGATAATGAGCTGAACAGAGAGAAGCCAGGAGATAATTTCTATGGTGGTAACAAATCCCAGACGACTATCCTAGCAGGGTGATAGGGGGAGTCTGATGAAAGTTATAGCCAAAGAAAGATAGATCCAGGCAGAATTCTTGAAGAAGACCGAACAATATCCGAGAATGTCTTGGTGAAGACTCTCACTGAAGATTCCGTCAACATTCAAGGGGGAGTCTGTTGGTGCAGTTGTCTGTCGACAACATCTTCGTTCGAGTCTTAGCATAGGATTGATTGTAAAATGTACGAAATATGAGAAATTGTGAGAATTGTATAGGTTTAGATGTTGGATCGCTCATTAGGCACATTTAGTGTTTGGACCGCTCGAATGGCAAGACATGGATCGCTCATATGGCAATTATGTTGAACCGCTCGAGTGACTTCATCCTGGACCGCTCCAATGTCATGGGCCGCTTATTGGGCCTGTCCAATAAGCGGGTCCGAAACACTATATATACCCCATGAGCAATCTAAGTTGTAACAGTTGTAGAAATCGTGCCGAAGTGCTGCCGGTGCGAGATTTAAAGTGTAATCAGCGTCAAATCAGTAAAACAAGTAGTTAAAGTGATCTGCGTGCTATTTCTACCTTAGTTTCTTGTTATTCCGCACCTGAAACCAAGGAGAAAGCCTCTGAACGACTCGTTTGGGTCAGAATACGATCCTACATAAACCCCCCAATTTCTTGGCTGATTTTCGGATCCCATGGCCCACCCCACAAGATTTCTTAAATCTTGTACTTTCCTAGTGTAATCTCATTAGAGATTATGAATGATGATGCTTGTACTTATGTTGACATGTGATCCAATGGATAAAGAGGATTGCATTACAAATAACCACCACCATTTTCATTACTCACCCACACAAAACATTCCCTTCTTCCTTCCCCATTAAAAGCTTCGGCCGAACCCCCTTGTCACCACCATTTTTCTGTTGATTCTGATACAAGTATTCCAAGACTCATACAAGGTGCAAAAGGTGAATCATGAAGTGTGGAGCTCACGGATTATCAAGGACCTCTCTAGATTGCTTTTATCCACCCGTTTTCTCTAGTGTTTCTTCCCTAGCTTAAAAGCTAGTAGTAAGCTTTCTTGATCCTCATTTACTTCATATTTATGATGGTTAATAGTTATGTTGTGATGAAAATACATGAACACTAAAAGATCATGAACACAAGACTTGAACATAAACTAACTTGATGATGAAATATTGTTAAAATGAAGAAGTAATGTTAAGTATGATGTTGTTTTGTTTATTTGGTGATTGCTATTAATAGGATGTTTAACATCATGGTTGAACTTGTTAAGGTAAGATTAAAAACTTAAGTTAACAAGTTCGGAGGTGATTTGTGATCTACATAAAAGAATCACTTCCATGTTTCAACATAAACTTGGTAACATGGTGAGTTCTTGAAAAATAAATGAACTATGTGAGTAGATGGTCGTATGGACCCGAGGCCTACAAATGCTTTTTCTAGACAAACCAAGTTAAAAAACGGGGTTTTGAAAAGTCAAGATTTTTACACTATTTTTGGAAGAAATAAGTATATGTATACTTGTAAGACGTGAAAATGTGGTAGATGTATATTTTTGTAAAATAAGTTCACAAGTTGTGAACATCTAAAAACCCCAAGAGTAAGATTTTAACAAAAATAAACACACTTTGGAGGGTAACTAAACCCACTAAACACCCCACTAAGTTACTACTAGTTTTTATGAAAAACCAAGTTTATGTTGTTATGTAAAGTGCATTGTTTTTGCACTTGACTAGTGTAATGTTGTTTGGTAACTTGTTGTTGCTTGATTGAATGATTTCCGAAAAGAAAATGATATGCTAATAAGCATGGACACCTCCGATTACAGAGGAAACTCTGACGAAATTATCTAAAATTCCAACACTTACAAAATATTTTTCTAAACAAGTGTCACAAATATATTTTTAACTTTGTTTTCAAAATAAACTCGCCATAGTTTTATTACAAAAATACCAAGTATCGGAGGTTGATTTTACAAATAAAAATGGACAAGTATGTGTTTAAAATATATATATTTTATACAAGACATTTGTATGAATATGTGTATATTTTATGAACTAGTTATATTATTTTAGGGTAAAATAATATTACATAATAATTACCATGAAAATTACAACTCCAAAATAATGCCAAAAATATCAAGGAATAAAATATTTAAGTTACATGTATAAGATTGTGAAACCGAGCTAGAAAACGTAACTTATGAATTATTCCAGAAAATACTCTTACAAATATATTTGTAGGATCGTGATCTGACCCGAATGAGTCGTTCAGAGGCGTTCAAATACGTTTCAGGTGCGGAATAACAAGAAACGAAGGTAGAGACAGCTTGCAATTCACTTAATCTACTGAGTTTATTGATTTGACAATGTTTACAGCTCGTTCTTCAGACCGGCAGCACTTCGGCATGGAATTCTAGAAAAGTTACAAATGAGTTCGCTCATGTGGTATTTATAGTGTTGGTAGGTTTCCTGTCACACCCCAACCGATGGCGAAATCATCGGGGCGCGACACTAAGCGAAACAGATTGTTCAGAAGTTTCCATAACAACTATTTATATAATCCAGTTAAAGATACGTCCCATACCGTATCCCGAATAAATAAACATGTCATTACAGATAATCATCCAAACAAGAAATTCCGTTCCGACAACTCAGATTCAAATATTATTACAGCAATTATTTATCTACTTCTAGACCCCTATTCTGTTGACTTTCTGGCTGAAATGCCAGAGGACAAGATCTACAGACAACTATGCCCCAGACACTTGTTCCTGGCAGACAACCATTTGTTGGGGGCTTCTAGAAACTTATTCTAGCCTCGTTTTCCTAGCACATAAGCATCCTAAATACCTGTCACATACGTTAAAAATAAAGTCAATACATATAATGTAAAGGTGAGCATACAAATTTGATAATAGCATATAGAGTTCGAATAGTTTACGCATAACCAGCACGTACACAGAGGAAAACGAAGCATGTTAATTATCGACATGGACCTATCGATACCAATGACTGCGGGTTGACCGTCCGAGACGGTTCGCAATACATGATTACCACCGTAATCCATGCAAGTAATTGTCCTTAACAACCCCCGTGTAAACGGGTGCTGAGTCCAAACTATAGTACTACGTCGTTAAGGCAGGTAGACAGCATTCCACGTGTAAACACAATCAACAAGCATTCATTAAGTCACGTAATACATGCATATTGGTTAGCGTTCAAATAGTTTGAGTAGTGTGATCGTTTGTGTTTTGATATAAGCAACGTATGTAACACCCAAAAGTGCTAAAATCAAAAAGGGATCGAGTATACTCACAGTGATTGATTATGGATTGAAGGGAGCGCTGGGAGTAGGGTTAGCCTGAGTAGTTCGATAGCAAAACAATGAGTAACGTGGAAATGTAAACAAATGTGGATGGATCGAATAGGCTGGTCGATCGAACGGCAGGTTCGATGAAACGGGCTGTTCGATCGGCTGGTATGTCCGTTTGGACAGTCCCGTTCGATCGGCCGGTAGGCTCGATCGGCTGGGCCATTCGAGTGGATTGTTTCTTCCTCTGGTGTGTTTGTGTTTGAGGATTTGAACTTTTGAAGTTTTCGTTGTAGTATATGAGAGCACTAAGGTGTTCTTACCTTTCAGGTCGATCGATCGAACGGTCCGTTCGATCGGCCGGCTTAACCGATCGGCTGGGAACTTTTGAAGTGGTTCTTAACAGGATGTCGCTCGATCGAACAGGCTGTTCGATCGGCTGGCATTCCCTACTACGAACGAGTTGTAAAATCAATCAAGTGTTGAAGCATAGTATCTCATGATCCGAAGAGTAATGTTTACCAATCGAGTAGCATACTCGATCGAACATCACTTCGTCAATACCATACCTCAGGAAGTTTGAAAAGTGAGACGCCATGTGCTAGCCGATCGGCTGGCCCGGTCGATCGGCTGGCATGTCCGATCGGCTGGGTTGTTCGAACAGCCTAGCCGTTCGGCCAGCAAGTCTGACCTGGTCGGCCTTTCGTCCTACTCTTGGCTGTTTAATTACTTGCTGTCATTTCGAGGTAGTTTGATAACGAGTTGAACTATGATATCCTCCGTTCCCACTCGTTTCTTCGGCTCAGTCAGGAATCACCCAAGTCCGGTCGGTGAACGGTTCGGAACGTCGGTTTAGAGTTTAACCCATCGTCGGTGAACCTTGTATCTAGAATCCGAATCTTGAACCTCTTAACTGTTAGAATGATTAGTTAGCCGGTTCAAGCTTCGTTTCTACCGATTTTAAGGTTTCGAGTGTAAAAGGTTGAAGAAAGTTGGAAATCATTCATAAAAATGTTAAGATTCTTACAAATCTTAGTTTGTTTATGTGGAAACCGGTCAGATCTAAGCTATTCATGGTTGAATGAGGCCAAAGTTTGGTGTTCTTCAAGAACACCATGATGACATCACCCAAGAACACTTAGATCTTGGTGATTTCACGGTTAGAAATCAAGTTTTGAAAGATAGAAAGGTGTAGCATCATGCAATGATCAAAATCGTACAAGAATTAGAGTGAAAACTTACCGGAGTTGAGAGAAATCTGAGAAAAGGTGAAAAAGAAGGCTGGTTCGGTCAGAGCTTTCCAAAAATAGAAAGTGTGACAATGACAGCCCTATTTATAGGCTCCAAAAGAGGAAAGTGGCAGCCGATCGGCCAGGAGCTCCGATCAAATGGGCTGCTCGATCGGCTAGGAAGATGCTAGCCGATCGGCTGGCCTGTTCGATCAGGATCCTCCTGTTCGATCCGCGACCCACTTTGAGTATTTCGTGACGATTTGCGATGATACGAATACGATAGAGTTCCTAGTCAAATTACTTTCAGTCCCAATCACTATATCTACATACAAGCATCTACATTTCACGTTTCGTTGTCAGTTTCGATTGAGTTCGATTGCTTTTCGAGTTTCGATTCGATTTTCGATTGATTCGCTTGAATACCATACCAAACATATAAGTAAAACACGCACAAGTAACACATAAGGCGCACACACATGTAATACAATACCAGAGTTCACATAATTCGAGTCTCGAGCTTGATTGATGAATCATTAGCTTGATTATTGATTGATTAACTTTATCGCATTGCTACTTCCTACTATTCACAGTCGTAAATCGGTCGCATTGATTAAACATTCGATTACTTCGATTCTTTCTGATTACAACACTTACTCCATAGAATACAACCAAAACATAATATAGACTATCTATAGTCAAAGAAAGTCAAAGTTGACTTGGACTTTGACTTTGGCTTTGACATTCGAAAACACGGGGTGTTACAGCCTCCCCTTGTTTAGGGAATTTCGTCCCGAAATTAGGCTCGAAGCTGCACATCACCGTGAGTCGCTTGACCAATTTGACGCTTCAGATCTATTTAAACAACTGCGGGTACTTGGCCTTCATGTCGCTTTCGAGTTCCCAAGTGAACTCCGTGCCTCGTTTGCCCTCCCATCGGACCTTCACGATAGGGATACGTGAGCGTCTGAGTTGCTTGGTTTGGCGATCCATGATTTCGATAGGCTTTTCCACGAAGTGTAAGGTTTCGTTGACATGAAGATCGTCGAGTTGTACGATTAGGTCATGATCAGCAAGGCATTTTCGGAGGTTAGAGACGTGGAAAGTCGGGTGGACGTTACTGAGTTCCTCCGGTAGTTCGAGTCTGTAGGCGACTTTTCCGATCCTTTCCAGAATCCTAAAAGGTCCAACATATCGAGGCGCTAGTTTCCCTTTCTTGCCGAATCTGACTACACCCTTCCAAGGGGACACCTTTAGGAGTACGTAGTCGCCAACGTCAAATTCAAGGGGCTTGCGTCTTCTATCGGCGTAACTTTTCTGTTTGTTCCGAGCTTTCACCAAGTTGTCTCGAATCTGGTGGATTTTGTCAGTCGTTTCTTGTAGAATCTCGGGACCGGTTAGTTGCGAGTGACCGATCTCGTGCCATACAATAGGCGATCGACATCTTCTACCATACAAAGCCTCGAAAGGTGCCATTTGGATGCTGGCATGATAGCTGTTATTGTACGAGAATTCCACCAATGGCAGGTGTTTGTTCCAACTACCACCAAAATCTATGACACACGCTCGGAGCATGTCTTCAAGAGTACGGATCGTTCTTTCAGTCTGTCCGTCGGTTTGAGGATGGAATGCAGTACTCAGATTGAGCGACGTACCAAGGGCTGTTTGAAACGTTTCCCACAATCACGAAGTGAACCGAGCGTCACGGTCTGAAATGATGTCACGAGGCGTACCATGATTACAAATGATCTCGTCGGTGTAGATTTGGGCTAGTCACTCCACCTTATAGTCTTCTCGTATCGGCAAAAAGTGGGCTGATTTCGTTAGACGATCGACTATGACCCAAATACTGTCGTGACCTGATGGCGTAGGTGGGAGTTTTGTTATGAAATCCATAGCTATACTCTCCCACTTCCATATAGGTATCGGCGGTTGTTCGAGTAAGCCAGAAGGTCTTTGATGTTCAGCCTTGACTCTTGCGCAAGTTAGACAACTTCCAACGTAGAGGGCGATATCTCGTTTCATGCCCGGCCACCAGTACTTATAGCGAAGGTCCTGGTACATCTTATCTGCACCGGGATGAATAGAATACCGGGATTTGTGGGCTTCATTCATGATAATCTTTCGCAATTCGGTCCGCTTAGGGATCCAAATTCGGTCCAGATAATAGAATATCCCATCGGATTTGCTTACTAACTGAGCTCCATTGTGATAGATTCTCTCTTTCTTCAATGTACGCTCGTTAAAGCAAGCATGTTGAGCTTCGCGAATAAGGGTTTCGAGATTGTGCTGGGCTTGGATGTTTCGGGTACTGAGCATGTAACTCTTTCTGCTGAGCGCGTCGGCAACCACATTCGCCTTGCCTGGGTGATAACGAATCTCACAGTCATAATCGTTGAGAAGTTCTACCCATCAGCGTTGATGGATATTAAGTTCTCTCTGATTAAAGATGTGTTGTAAACTGCCGTGATCAGTGTAGATCGTACACCTAGTGCCATACAGGTAGTGTCGCCAAATCTTCAATGCAAAGACAACCGCGCCTAGCTCGAGGTCATGGGTTGTATAGTTCTTCTCGTGGATCTTGAGTTGACGAGATGCGTAGGCTATAACCTTGTCTCGCTGCATGAGGACACAGCCGAGACCAAGGTTAGAAGCATCACAGTAGACAATGAAGTTGTCGCTTCCGTCGGGCAGCGTAAGAATCGGAGCGTTGCACAGCATATGCTTGAGGGTTTGGAAGGCAGTCTCTTGTGCGGTTCCCCACACAAAAGGCTTGTCTTTATGAGTAAGAGCGGTAAGCGGCACAACGATTTTGGAGAATCCTTCAATAAATCGTCGATAATAGCCCGCTAGTCCGAGAAAAGAACGAACTTCAGACGGGTTCTTAGGCGTAATCCAACTTTTGACGGCTTCAATCTTCGCGGGATCAACATGGATACCCTGACTATTCAGGATGTGACCCAGAAACTGAACCTCCTCCAACCAGAATTCGCACTTGGAGAATTTGGCATAGAGTCGGTTCCCCTGGAAACTCGAGAACCAAACGTAGATGTTGCGCGTGTTCGGCTTTCGTTTTGGAATAAATCAAGACATCGTCGATGAACACGATGACGAAACGATCAAGATAAGGCTTACACACGCGAGTCATCAGGTCCATAAATGTCACACCCCCCCAAAATCCACCTGCGGAGTATCACCGCTTGGGAGCGTGACTGACCAGGATCAAGCCACCAATCATATTGAACATGTAAATATATAGTAAAAGTTATCCATCAATACGAAAGGCGTTTATCAAAACCAACATAGTTAAGTATAGCGGAAGCATTAATGTAAAAACCCAATCATAAGTATTAATGTATGAAATGACATAAGTAATCACGATCCATTTGCCCACAACAACCTGCTCCTCCTTATGCAAGCTCCATAATGTACCTAAGGTCCTGCAAGGCATGCAGCAGATAATCAACAACTAGTTGAGCGAGTTCACAGAAAGTAAGTTCATAACAGTAATGCGTAAGTTCATCTAGTGGGGGCTTCCCATGTAAGTATATACTACTGGTGAGGGATTCTCACATTTATCCTTAATAATGGAGGCTTCCCATTATGGTACTTACTAGACTATTTGCAACCATGTGTTCTTATTAATCCGAGAACAAGAATACGTACAAGGTCACGCAGGATTTACGTGAGTGCCCTTCCCCGAGGACAGTGGTACGTGTGGGGTTTACGCAGGATTTACGTAAGTGTCCTTCCGACCCGGAAGACAGTAGTGGGTATTAGGTTACGCAGGATTTACGTAAGTGTCCTCCCGACCCGGGAGACAATGGTAGATACTAGTTTACGCAGGTTTTACGTAAGTGTCCTGACTATCCCGAAGACGATGGTCTATAGTCTAGCAATAGCGTAAGTACGAGTAACCATTCCATATCAAACATTCCAACCCAATTCCCAACCCGGGAATCCCATGCCTTGGCTGTGTGAACTCACCTTGGGTTGCTCGGCAGATACACAAAGAGGGTTTCTTGAACTAAGGGTGGTCAACCACGTCCTAACATGGTTATTATACAAGTCAGGTTCGTTTATCGCATGTATGTTCTACACGTATTGAATCAAGTATGATCATGGCATAATACACGTTAACACTTCAACAATAATAGTCAAGCACTCATCATGTCAACTTGTACGATCCGAAAGATATAGCCCAATAACAGTCGGCCTAACATGTTGTGCGTTCAGCACAGCCTTGTGCGATCCACAACATGTTGTGCGACTCCGTTAGACACCCGGCCCAAAATAACAAGAAGCCCAAATAACATAACAATCAACAACACAATTCTCGGCCCAACCCGATGACACATAAAAGCCTTATGCGATCCGACTAGGCTTGTACGATTTGATAAGTCCAGCCCAACTAGAATACCCGGCCCAATTACTTATTATCTTAAGTGACATTGTGCGATTCAATTAACCAAACCCACACCCCACTTGTGCGGTCCGTTATGGGCTGTACGATCCTAATTGGATCAATCCGGTCGGGTTGTGCGGTTGAGACTTGGGCTTCAAGGCCCAACAGTTTATAAACATTTAACATACTTGTGCGGCCCAACTGATATCAAGAGAACATAACTTGTGCGATACAATGATCTTGTGCGACTAGGGCACTTTGTGCGATTGGATCATATTGTGCGACTGGACTTCTTGTTCGACCAAGAAGTCTTGTGCGAGTGGGCCTCATGTACGATTAAGAGGTCTTGTGCGGCTGTTATAAACCTCCGAATACCATGCCATTTGGTTACAATCATACAATAGTTTCCTTAATTACATTCAATCAATTTAAATCATCGCTAACAGTTTTCCCTCATGCATTTATCGATCAAATAGGGGTTTCATCTTCAAATCTCTATGAACCCTAATCAAAACCAAATCATGAACAATACTTATAACACCTAAACATAATCATCTAAGGGTTTTAATCATCATGTAACACTTCATATTCGACCATAAGCAAACCCGATTTCACAAACATAAAGCCGATTAACACATAATCACATCACAGCCGATTTCTATATATCTATACGTCCGATTCTAAGTTAAGATCATAAGTTACATTCACATATTTTGACCAGCCTAAATCGATCAACAATCATCATATAAACATCATGTAAACGCATAGATCATAACATCATCACATACAATCGAATAACAAGCAAACAATATACACTAACCGGTCGAGAGAGGAATGAAATCAATGAGGCTTCGAAGGATGAGAGAGCCGCTGGCTTCGAGAGGGTTATGAGAGCAAGTAGGGTTTGTGTGTATTATGAGAATTGTAACAAATGAGGAGTATACACTCTCCTCATGGTTTATGCGATATGGGGTAATGGGCTGAACCCACTTGGGCTGCCCTAATGGTCCGCATGCAAGTGTAAAGCCCAATTGGCTTGTGCGGTTGAGCTAGTGTTGTGCGGTTTGGTTTGTTTATATATATATTCATACATACATACATGTAAACACATAATAACATAGCATTCATTAAATCGAAGCATCACGTAAGCACGTAGCGTTACACAAGTAAGTCTAAAGTTCGAGTTGTCACATTATCCCCAACTAAAAAGAAAATTTCGTCCCGAAATTTGGTATGCACTCACTGAGGAAGCTAGGTAAGCTGTATTGTTCACTGGTTTTCCTGGGGTGTCACATCCTCCCCCCGTTGATCTGGAATTTCGTCCCGAAATTCCGAAGTAGTAGCTTCAGCCTCAGTAGTGGTTGCATTGGTTCCGAATAACTGGGGGTACTTTTCTGTCATCCTGTCTTCGCGTTCCCAGGTGTACTCTGGGCCACGTTTGGAGTTCCAATGTACTCGAACAAGAGGGATTCTCTTGTTTTTGAGGACCTTTACATCCGGGTCCGTGATTTCTACAGGTTCTTCAACGAACTGCAACCGCTCGTCGATAGTGAGTTCCTTAAAAGGAATTATGAGGGTCTCATCTGACAGGCACTTCTTCAGATTCGACACGTGAAAGACATTGTGAACTGCACCGAGTTCAGCTGGTAGGTTTAACTTGTAGGCCACCTTGCCTATTTTCTCTATGATTTCGAATGGTCCGACGTATCGTGGATTTAGTTTGCCCCGTTTGCCAAAACGAACCACACCCTTCCAGGGTGAGACTTTAAGTAAAACCCGGTCCCCGACCTGAAATTCCAAAGGCTTTCTACGCTTATCCGCGTATACTTTCTGACGGTCGCGTGCTGCCGCCATGCGTTGTCGTATTTGTGCAATCTTTTCTGTGGCGTCCACTACGATCTCCGGACCCGTAATCTGACTATCCCCCACCTCTGCCCAACAGAGAGGTGACCGGCATTTACGTCCGTACAATGCCTCGAATGGAGCGGCTTGTATGCTGGTGTGATAACTGTTATTGTATGAGAACTCCACCAAAGGGAGGTGCTTTTCCCAGCCGTTGCCGAAATCGATAACGCATGCCCTAAGCATGTCTTCAAGAGTTTGAATCGTTCGCTCAGACTGTCCATCCGTCTGAGGGTGATAAGCCGTGCTCATGTCTAACCGTGAGCCGAAAGATTTGTGCATCGCTTGCCATAACTCTGACGTGAATCGTGCATCGCGATCCGAAATGATGGAGATGGGCACCCCGTGCCTCGAAACAACTTCTTTAAGATAGACGTCTGCGAGAGTGGAGAACTTATCCGTTTCCTTTATAGCTAGGAAGTGTGCAGACTTGGTGAGTCGATCCACGATCACCCATATGGTATCATTCCCACGCTGGGATCTAGGTAGGCCTGTAACGAAATCCATGGAAATTTCTTCCCATTTCCATTGCGGTATCTTAGGCTGCTGAAGTAGACCCGCTGGTTTCTGGTATTCAACCTTGACTCTCGCACAGGTCAAGCACTTGCTGACATAGGTAGCGATGTGGGCCTTCATGCTAGGCCACCAATAAGTAGTTCTGATGTCGTGGTACATCTTGTCCGACCCTGGATGTACTGAGTAGCGAGACTTGTGAGCTTCATCCATTACAAGTTCGCGTAGACCGCCGTAAAGTGGGACCCAGATACGCCCCGTTACATAGTAGGCGCCGTCTGCCTTCTGTTCTAATCGTTGCCTTGAGCCGCGTAGGGCTTCAGCCCTGACGTTTTCTGGTTTCAATGCTTCTACCTGAGCATCTCGTATCTGTGTAGGAAGGCTAGACTGAATTGTAAGCTGTAGCGCTCGCACGCGCCGTGGTAAAGTGTCTTTCCGACTGAGGGCATCAGCCACAACATTGGCTTTGCCTGGATGGTACTTGATGGCGCATTCGTAATCATTAAGTAGTTCGACCCATCGCCGTTGACGCATGTTCAAATCCTTCTGCTTAAGAATATGCTCGAGACTCCTGTGATCGGTGTAAATCATGCACCTGGTACCGTACAGGTAGTGTCGCCATATCTTAAGCGCGAAAACAACAGCTCCCAGCTCTAAATCGTGCGTCGTGTAGTTCCGTTCGTGAATCTTAAGTTGGCGCGAGGCGTAAGCAATAACCTTATCGCGCTGCATTAACACACATCCAAGACCCTGAATGGATGCATCACAATAAACCACGAAGTCGTCTGTGCCCTCTGGCAATAAGAGGATAGGTGCACTGCAAAGTCTATCCTTTAAGTGCTGAAAAGCAGTTTCCTGGGGCTCTCCCCAGCGATAGGTGACACCATTCTGTGTCAGTAGTGTAAGCGGCTGAGCAATCTTCGAGAAATCCTTGATAAACCGTCTGTAGTACCCCGCCAAACCCAAAAATTGGCGTATTTCCGTTGGTGTACGTGGTGCAGGCCAGTTTCTAATCGAGTCTACCTTGGATGGATCAACATGGATCCCATCCTTGTTCACTACGTGACCTAAGAAGTGGACTTCACGAAGCCAGAAGTCGCATTTCGAAAACTTAGCGTACAGTTGTTCCTTCCGTAGGAGTTCCAAAATAAGGCATAGGTGCTTCTCGTGTTCCCCCTGACTCTTGGAGTATATCAGAATGTCGTCGATGAAGACAATGACGAACTTGTCAAGATAGGGTTTGCACACCCTATTCATAAGGTCCATAAATACGGCAGGTGCGTTAGTTAACCCAAACGGCATGACAAGAAACTCGTAGTGACCGTAGCGAGTTCTGAATGCGGTTTTGGAGACGTCCTCATCCCGGACTCTCAACTGATGATAACCTGACCTCAGGTCTATCTTCGAATAGTAGCACGACCCTTGCAACTGGTCGAATAAGTCGTCTATGCGTGGAAGAGGATAACGGTTCTTCACCGTCACCTTGTTCAGTTCCCTGTAGTCTATACACATCCTGAAGGTACCATCCTTCTTTTTCACGAAAAGCACTGGAGCTCCCCATGGCGAAGAGCTTGGACGAATGAAGCCCTTTTCCAAGAGCTCTTGTAGCTGCTTTGACAGTTCTTCCAGTTCTGATGGAGCTAGACGATACGGTGCGCGAGCTATGGGTGCTGCTCCTGGAGCGAGCTCGATTTGAAATTCGACCTGACGGTGAGGCGGTAATCCAGGTAAATCTTCAGGAAAGACCTGAGGGTAGTCGCGTACAACTGGAATGTCTTCCAATTTCTTTTCCTTCACTGATGCATCCGAAACGAGTGCCAAGATTGCGGTGTGACCCTTTCACAGACACTTCTGAGCCTTCAAGAAAGAGATGATGCCTACCACTGCACCACTCCTGTCACCTTGAACTTCGAGGGGTTCTTGACCAGAACGTGGAATACGAATGATCTTCTCACTGCATAAGATCTCTGCCTGATGTTGGGATAACCAATCCATCCCAATAACGATATCGAAACTTCCCAAGACTATGGGAATAAGGTCGATGGAGAAAACTTGACCGGCTAAGACAATACTACAACCCCTGACTATTTGCGTGGCCTCTAAACTCTTACCATTAGCTAGTTCTACGACTTGTTTGGTGTTTAGGGGTGTTGATGTACGTTCTAACAATTTACTAGCTTTCACAGAAATATAACTTGTATGCGCACCCGAATCAAATAAGACAGTAACATAAATATCGTCAAGGAGAAACTTACCCATAACCACATTGGGATCGTTCATTGCATCTCCTCGTCCTAACACGAAAGCTCGACCCCTTGCCTCGTTGCCATTGTTGTTGTTGTTTCCCCCGTTGTTGTTGTTCCCGTTGCCCTGGTTATTGTTGTTGCGATTCTGGTTCTGGTTCAGTTGAGGAAAATCGCGTTTGAAATGACCTTCAGCCCCACACTGGAAACATCCCCGATTTCCACGTTGTGGTTGCTGCTGCTGTGGGTTCTGTGGAGCTGGTTGTTGCGGTTGCTGGTTCTGATTTGCAGGCCGTGGGCTCCTACAGTCTTTGGCCTCGTGACCCATCTTGAGACATCTTTGACAACGACCCTTGTTGCACTGGCCGCTGTGATGTCTGTTGCAGTTGTGACACTTGGGGTGAAACCCTTGATACCTTCTCTGTCTATGACCACCAGAGGATTGCTGACCAGGACTCTGGTAGTGATCAGTCTTCTGTTGCTGAGCTTGAGACTGAACGGATGCTGAACCTTTGCTAGAATCCCCATCCCACTTTCTTTTGCTGTCACTGGGTGTAGTGGGAGTAGCGGCCGAAGTGGTAGCACTGATGCGTTTGGGCAACTTGTTCTGTTCCACCGCCTGATCCGTGAGGCGATGAGCAAGACGCTGAATATCCTGAATGTTGTTGAGGTTAGCCGATGTAACATGGCTCTGAATTTCTGAGGCTAGACCCTTGAGGTACAACTCGATGCGCTTGATCGGAGGGTCTACCATGGTAGGACAGAAAATAGCCAGTTCGTTCGATCGCTTCGTGTAAGCTTCTATCTCTGACCCCGTCATCTTCAAGTGATAAAACTCATTCTCCAACTTGTGAATATCATCCCTTGTGCAGTACTCACGTTTGATAAGCTCTTTGAAATCGTTCCATGGGGTGGCGTTAGCAGCTGCCAACCCGAGAATCTGAACTTGGGCGTTCCACCAAGTTAGTGCTATTCCTTCTAGCGTGCCAGTGGCGTATTTCACCCTGCGAGCCTCAGGGCATTCACACATCTCGAACACTGACTCCAGCTTCTCAAACCAGTGGAGGAGTCCCACTGCCCCCTCTGTGCCGCTGAAAGTACTTGGACGACAGTCCATGAAGTTCTTAAAGGTGCAAACTTGCTGCTGCGCTGGTTGACCTATTGTGTACGAATAGGGCAAAGTTTAAATACAAGGGCTAGTTTAGGAGTGTAGGATCTAAAGATCCTAGTGTAAGTTATGACTACAGGATATACTACCTGCTTGAGCAGCTGCAAGTGCCGCAGCAACTTAAGCTTGAACGAGAGCCTCTAGCTGGGCTTGAGTCATGTTAATTCGTCCAGACATGATCTTCATTGTAAAAGTAGCGTAAGTGAGAATGGTTCGCGAGTAGGGCGATGACAGAAAAGCGTAAGCACGTAGGTATTCTCATGTAATAAAGTCATGTGTATCTAAGCGTAATGCGAGCAAAGTTCTATATAGTTCTAGCATACAGGTAATAAACATAAACCTTATTACCTAGGATGTCGAGTCTTGCACGTGGAGCGAAGCGTCGTTGTGGATCGTTGAGAGCACTGTTCTGGTTATAGTCTGGTTTTAATAAAACGTTTCCCATATTAAAACCGAGTTCTCTATAACCAATGGCTCTGATACCAATCTGTCACACCCCCCCAAAATCCACCTGCGGAGTATCACCGCTTGGGAGCGTGACTGACCAGGATCAAGCCACCAATCATATTGAACATGTAAATATATAGTAAAAGTTATCCATCAATACGAAAGGCGTTTATCAAAACCAACATAGTTAAGTATAGCGGAAGCATTAATGTAAAAACCCAATCATAAGTATTAATGTATGAAATGACATAAGTAATCACGATCCATTTGCCCACAACGACCTGCTCCTCCTTGTGCAAGCTCCATAATGTACCTAAGGTCCTGCAAGGCATGCAGCAGATAATCAACAACTAGTTGAGCGAGTTCACAGAAAGTAAGTTCATAACAGTAATGCGTAAGTTCATCTAGTGGGGGCTTCCCATGTAAGTATATACTACTGGTGAGTGATTCTCACATTTATCCTTAATAATGGAGGCTTCCCATTATGGTACTTACTAGACTATTTGCAACCATGTGTTCTTATTAATCCGAGAACAGGAATACGTACAAGGTCACGCAGGATTTACGTGAGTGCCCTTCCCCGAGGACAGTGGTACGTGTGGGGTTTACGCAGGATTTACATAAGCGTCCTTCCGACCCGGAAGACAGTAGTGGGTATTAGGTTACGCAGGATTTACGTAAGTGTCCTCCCGACCAGGGAGACAATGGTAGATACTAGTTTACGCATGTTTTACGTAAGTGTCCAGACTATCCCGAGGACGATGGTCTATAGTCTAGCAATAGCGTAAGTACGAGTAACCATTCCATATCAAACATTCCAACCCAATTCCCAACCCGGGAATCCCATGCCTTGGCTGTGTGAACTCACCTTGGGTTGCTCGACAGATACACAAAGAGGGTTTCTTGAACTAAGGGTGGTCAACCACGTCCTAACATGGTTATTATACAAGTCAGGTTCGTTTATCGCACGTATGTTCTACACGTATTGAATCAAGTATGATCATGGCATAATACACGTTAACACTTCAACAATAATAGTCAAGCACTCATCATGTCAACTTGTACGATCCGAAAGATATAGCCCAATAACAGTCGGCCCAACATGTTGTGCGTTCAGCACAGCCTTGTGCGATCCACAACATGTTGTGCGACTCCGTTAGACACCCGGCCCAAAATAACAAGAAGCCCAAATAACATAACAATCAACAACACAATTCTCGGCCCAACCCGATGACACATAAAAGCCTTATGCGATCCGACTAGGCTTGTACGATTTGATTAGTCCAGCCCAACTAGAATACCCGGCCCAAATTACTTATTATCTTAAGTGACATTGTGCGATTCAATTAACCAAACCAACACCCCACTTGTGCGGTCCGTTATGGGCTGTACGATCCTGATTGGATCAATCCGGTCGGGTTGTGCGGTTGAGACTTGGGCTTCAAGGCCCAACAGTTTATAAACATTTAACATACTTGTGCGGCCCAACTGATATCAAGAGAACATAACTTGTGCGATACAATGATCTTGTGCGACTAGGGCACTTTGTGCGATTGGATCATATTGTGCGACTGGACTTCTTGTTCGACCAAGAAGTCTTGTGCGAGTGGGCCTCATGTACGATTAAGAGGTCTTGTGCGGCTGTTATAAACCTCCGAATACCATGCCATTTGGTTACAATCATACAATAGTTTCCTTAATTACATTCAATCAATTTAAATCATCACTAACAGTTTTCCCTCATGCATTTATCGATCAAATAGGGGTTTCATCTTCAAATCTCTATGAACCCTAATCAAAACCAAATCATGAACAATACTCATAACACCTAAACATAATCATCTAAGGGTTTTAATCATCATGTAACACTTCATATTCGACCATAAGCAAACCCGATTTCACAAACATAAAGCCGATTAACACATAATCACATCACAGCCGATTTCTATATATCTATACGTCCGATTCTAAGTTAAGATCATAAGTTACATTCACATATTTTGACCAGCCTAAATCGATCAACAATCATCATATAAACATCATGTAAACGCATAGATCATAACATCATCACATACAATCGAATAACAAGCAAACAATATACACTAACCGGTCGAGAGAGGAATGAAATCAATGAGGCTTCGAAGGATGAGAGAGCCGCTGGCTTCGAGAGGGTTATGAGAGCAAGTAGGGTTTGTGTGTATTATGAGAATTGTAACAAATGAGGAGTATACACTCTCCTCATGGTTTATGCGATATGGGGTAATGGGCCGAACCCACTTGGGCTGCCCTAATGCTCCGCATGCAAGTGTAAAGCCCAATTGGCTTGTGCGGTTGAGCTAGTGTTGTGCGGTTTGGTTTGTTTATATATATTCATACATACATACATGTAAACACATAATAACATAGCATTCATTAAATCGAAGCATCACGTAACCACGTAGTGTTACACAAGTAAGTCTAAAGTTCGAGTTGTCACATTATCCCCAACTAAAAAGAAAATTTCGTCCCGAAATTTGGTATGCACTCACTGAGGAAGCTAGGTAAGCTGTATTGTTCACTGGTTTTCCTGGGGTGTCACAATAAAAACCGCGGGTGCGTTGGTTAGACTAAAGGGCATAGCAACAAATTCGTAATGGCCATAACGGGTTCGAAAAACGGTTTTAGGAATGTCTTCCTCTTGAATCCGTAGCTGATGATATCCTGAACGCAGATCGATCTTAGAGAAACATGATGCACCTTGTAGCTGATCAAACAAATCGTCGATTCAGGGCAAGGGGTATCGGTTCTTGATGGTTAGCTTATTCAATTCCCGATAGTCGATGCACATCCGGAACGATCCATCCTTCTTTTTGACGAAAAGGACTGGGGCGCCCCAAGGCAATGGCCCTTACCCTTACGATAGGCGAATGGTTCTACAACTGCAAGCACATGAACTCGCTCTCATAGACAGACTACGGGCTAGAGGGACGAAGACTCCAAAGCACAGACCGAAGCAGACGTAAGATAAAAAGAAGTACTTGATGCGGGAGAGAAGGTAGAAAGACTAGAGGAAAGGGGAATGGCCCATCCTGATACGATTCTAGGCTAATGCTGATAGTCCCAGAAAGCATTCAATCGCTACAAAAGCATATCATCCTAGCTAATCATAAGGAAAAAGCCTCGCGGATGGTTCTCCACAAGAACAGGTCCTCGCCCCGATACCCGACGCTACGGGAATGATGCTAAACCCTCTTACCGGACCACTGTAGGGACATCTCAATGTCCAAAGTTTGAGAAAACCTGGTATTTTTGGCATAACTCCCAATCCGCTTTTTCTCATCTTGAACCTCCACTCTAGACTAAGGAGAAAGAGAGGCATCAGATTGCTTCTTCCTTCTTGAGGGGCAGTCTAATAGGGAAGCCCCGCTTTTAGGGAAATGCTCTTGGTCTGCTTTCGATGTGGTCAATTCCGTCCTAGCTGTCGGTCTGTTTGTCTGAAAAGGATTCAATTCCTAAAAAGTGGTCCAATCGTGGAAGGTACTTCGAATCGAATAAAGGTGTGAGCGAGCGAGCTTATGTGCCGCCATTGACATATGGTCTGGCCATTTCCTTAACAGAATTTCAATCGTAGGTCCCCTCGTCCGGCTATCCCCTGTGTCTATGTCGAGTATTCGATTCCCTCTAGGCTATTCCTACGTAAAAAATGACCTCTCGTGGTCCGCCGGCTGTGCTTTTCATTCTGTTTTATCTTCGAGCGAGGGCCTCTGCTTTCATGGAGAATGCCCAACTGCTTTTCCGCGGGCAGACATTTTTTCTTTCTTTTTTTTTCTTTTTGTACTTGGTTCCAGCCTCGGTGGTCCTACAAGGGTTTACGTTACCATACCATTTAGCATCCTTTTTCTTCGAACCTTTTTCCTATCTCTGAAGTGTATCCGCTGCTCCCCGCCGGTATAGGTCTAAGGGCGTTTTGTCCCCTATCTCTCAATAGCACGGAACAAGATATATGTTGTGGCGGTTTCGCCGCCTATTCTAAGGTAAATGGAGTCAGAGGAGAGGTAGGTAGTATGCCTTTCCCCATTCTGCTAGGGTGGCTTTTCTTAACTGGGCTAGTGTCCCCTTCTGTTTAAGGTGCATTTTCTTTTCGACTGGTCCTATAAGTAGTTGTGTGAGGGGGTGCGCGCCTCTTTTTCTTCTTCCGGCTTGAGTTCTTAATGCCTGAAGGGAAAGACTCTTCGACCACATTAACGGCTTGAGCAAGAGCATTGGTGCTTACACGATGAAAGTAATTTGGCCAAGCTAGAGGATTTTCCATCGATCGTTACTCAAGAACGTAAGGAACTGAAATCATTACTGGCAGGAGGTACCACAGTCTCACAGACGTAATTTCCTCCTTTTCATACGGAAAAACTATCAGACCTACTACATATACGGGCTAAGATAGAGTTGGAATGCTTGAGATGAAACCCTTAGGACTCAGGGAAAAGAAGATGAACCTTACTACTGCAAGCCTCAAAAGATAGAACAGAAAAAGTACTCGCTCACTGAAGGTGCGAAACGAAAAAGAGGTTCTTTCGTCAAGTGAAGAGTTACCACAGTCTCAAGCCATAAAGAAAAAGCAGGCAGCTTTCCTAAGCGATAGCCCAATGGTGAAAGACCAGAAGCCACATTCCTCCGCTTTCACTTTATCTTCCTCGGAGTCCTCTAGTCTTGCATTCGTTCTAATATGACACAATTAAGAATTCGATTCATTTTCAATTAGGCCTTGCTCTAGCCTCTTTAGGGGTTATTGATTTCTTGGTCGCTCAATGTACTCTTTACCCGCTTATACGTTCATAGCACAAGACTTTACTACTCAAGCTGCTTTATATACTCTAGATGGCAGCTAGCTGAGAACCCGAATGAATCCCCTGCGCCTCTATCATTTGGCTATCAGGCTTGTGGCATAATATGAGAGGATAGAAGGGCGTTCCAGCTATGTGCCATTGCCAAAATGTAAGTCTATCACCCTGGTAGAAGATACCTAAGTTTTCTGCTACTTACCTAACCCTTAATTCGCTACTTTTATTCCGCCCGTTCCCTATGGTCGAGCGCTTCGTTCATGAGTTGTTATCGCTTTAGCTGTGATAACTATAACTTAAGCTATCTTCTCGAGCAAAAACTGCTTTCCTTAGGATGAGCTTTTAGGGAAAAGTAGAAAGAGCTTATTTATTCGTCGATACCAAGCCTTTACTTCAAAGAAAAAGGAATAGAACCGGAAGCTAGCTTTGATGGTAGTAAAGTCAGTCCATCTACACAAACAGATTCTCTATATTCTTCGTATCACCGCTTTATTTATATAAGCTCCAGTGAAGCAAAGCAATGCAAGACAGATGGATAGAGGGATACTGATACTATAAGATAACCTACTCCTTCTATTATCTTTCCCATCAAGCTATGCATGCTTACCTGAAAGTCCTTCTTTAAAGGCATAATTTCATTCCGGTATGATCTTCCCCCTACATAGGCTAAGCGGTCGGGTCATGGATCTTGCACTTCACTTGAATAGTTCTTTTTAAATGGCAAAGTCAAGAACCAAGCTGACTGAATCGAATCTCCTGTGCCCTCTTCCTTCTCCTTCATTGATCTAAAAAAACTCTTCCTTGAAAGGAAAAAGGAAAGTGGAATGAATAAGCTCTTCTTATTCTTAGAGTCCTAAGAAAACCCTAGTAGGCCACTTCATCCCTGTATCCTGGAGTTACCTTAGCTTAAGGAACTTTTCTAACCCCAATCAATTCCACGATTCCATCCTTCTGGTGAGACTTTCATATTAACTTCTCTCCTCATTCCCGCAGCACGAAATGATGTTCCTCGGCCACTGTATAAGGGCTGGAACTATACGCATGGACAAGGAGAAGGTC